>NC_057806.1:492407669-492554852 GCF_018294505.1 Triticum aestivum
TGGGGCAACTCCTCCTTGACAGCCTTGCCACGAAAGACATGGCGTTGCGGCGATGTTGGCTCATGCTTGACGCAGCGTCCGATTTGGTAGTGTATACCAACAAGCTGCACTAGGTGGACAACTGTATCGCCATGTTCGAGTGGTTCCTTGGGGAGGGCAAGTACAAGGTGATCGAGTTCGACCTCGGGTACACCAACGGGCGTGTCGGTCATGATTAGAAGGTCGTCATCGTCCAGTGGTGTGTGTGCCAGCACGTCCTCATCTACCACTACTGCACGGTCATGAGGCCTTGTAAAAGTTTCACCAGGTCTGGTTGGGATCAGGACCCCCAGAGGTCATCGATTTATGTAAGCAGGATACGTTTGATGCTTGATTATTATAAGTTTATTCGCAAAAAAAAGTAATGAAGTTGCCATTATATTGGTACGAAAGTTCTCATGTTATACCAAGTTACCACGTGGCAACTTTGATACTAATACCGTGACCACTTTGTAAACGACTAGCTGGCAACTTCAATGATGATTACCCCGCAAAAAAAAAACTTCAATGATGATTTTTTTTCCCGCCAAAACATACACATATGGAATTTAGTATTAAACCTCTTGTCGAGGTAAACCTGGGCGTGATCATCTGATCGTAAATTAGATTAACAGTTTGAGAGATAAAACATGTTAAAATTTGATAAATACATTTATGACGATGATATCGTCATCTCGCCAATAAAGGACCCGCTCACATGTTGGGATTTGTGAATCCTGCATGAAGTACCATGTGGGGCTAATAAATGAGCAACACTTGTTCTCATAGTCCCATCTCTCACAATACTCCCTCCGTCACGGTTTAGAAGACACAATTAAATTTGCGTGCGTTTCCACAATAGACAAGGTTTAGGGCGCATTGCATTTATTTCTAGTAGCTAATTAGTACTTCGATATACTATTTTTATATGCATGCGTAGTGTGAATGCTATTTTTTACCCAATTCCACAACCAATAGATAACCACCTAGGTCCCAGAGAATTTCCAAGCACGCCTTCTAAACCGTGACGGAGGGAGTACATATTTTTGACTTTGTTGTCTGCAAGAAAAAAACATACTGAAGCTTTTATATTACTACAGTAGGTTCTTAATTTGTGACATCATTATAGTCTTTTCATTGGTTTGTTTCATAAAAAGCATCTATTTCAATTGCACATTTCTCAAATGAACTATTTAATTCTTTTGAAATAAATTGTTTCATATTTTGAAATAATCAGTTTCACAATGATACATTATAAATTATAACTTCACTTTCCATGGTTGATATTTCACAATTTAGCACCTACATTTCACTTTTCATTGGGTTATTTCACAAAAATCACATCTATTTAAATTACATATTTTTAAAATAAATGGTTACACATTTCAAAATAACCCGTTACACAAATATCACATTTTTCAAGTGAAATAGGTTTGTTTCACAAATGAAATGTGAAATGTTGAAATTTAAACGTGTTTGAAATGTGTTCAATATTGGTTTAATTCTAAAGGTCTTGACATCAAGAGTTTGAATATATGAATTATTTAAAAAACACACAAAAAGGATATACGTTTTTAATTGGCTAAGATGAAATAAAGTTCATGGATTTGTTTCCAAGAGAGAGACTGTGTTGGGATTTGTGAGCCCCGCACGAAGTATCCCGTAATCCTCATAGGAGCAATGCTATATGCACAGGCAAATTTTTACTTAATTCACGGGGAGGCTTAGCTACGAAATAAGGGTGAGAGGGCCCACACCCCTTGAAAATCAGAGGGAGAAGATTAGTCAACGCACAAAGTCCGTAAAGTCCCGTACTCCCTTTATTCCTAAATGTAGTGCGCATAGGAAATTTTAAAAGTCAAACTCCTCCTGTTTTGACTACATTTATAGAAGACAAATATCTACTTCTATAATATTAAGTAAATATCATTAGATGCCTCACTAAACATATATTTATATTATGTTTATTTGGTATTATTTTTGTTGATACTTTTTTCGCTAAACTTGGTCAAACTAAACAATATTTGACTTCTAAGAAATTTTATGCCGACTACATTTTTAGGAATAGAGGGAGTATTACTCTGTGTGTTTAGAACTATTGGTCCTCATAGTCCCACCTCTGAAAATACATATTTTTGACTCTGTTGCGTGCAAGAAATTATGCCAAAACTTTTCGTAACTACTCCTTCCGTCCGAAAATACTTGTCATCAAAATAGATAAAAAGGAATGTATCTAGAACTAAAATACATCTAGATACACCCCATTTTGTTCATTTTGATGACAAGTATTTCCGGACGGAGGGAGTACAATACTATTGTACTTCTTATTTTTGGCGAAGAACTACAATACTACAATATCCATTCATCAGTTGTAGAAGCCCAATAATGCCGCCATCGTGCTGCTGGCATTTCCCCAGCATGCTTGCACACGTACGCAGTCGCTCGATCAAAGCTCAAATCAGAAGTTCAAAAACCATCGAGGTCGAGGAACTCATCCGGATCAATCAACGGCGCATCCTGCTGCCCTCCCTGCCTCTGCATGCCGGCGACGCGGTGGCCGCCTGCTGGCAGCGGCGAAGGCGCCGAGGGAAGGGGTGCGGAAGGAGGAGGAGCCTGCTGCGCGCCGTGCGCGACGACGATGGCGAGCTGCGCCCTGGTCCTGGCGAGCTCGCACTGCGTGGCGAGGATCTCTTCCTGCAGCCGGTTGATGACCCCGGCGCAGCCGTACACCGGGTCCCCTACCCGCCACTGCGCCTCCATCGCCATCGTCTCAGCCGCCTGCGCTCTCTCCTCCACGGGCAAGCTCTGCGCGCGAAATGGCAGCTCAATGTGAGTCTCCAACCATGCAATCGGGAGCTCAACTTACTAACCAGCTGATGGTTTTTCATTACCTGGAGCAACCTGGCAACGTTGCTGGCGCCGAAGACCCGGTGGACGTTGGCGTAGCGGCGGGGGCGGGACGCCGGGAAGTAGGGGGCGAGCACGCAGCCGTGGCCGCACCGCCGGCGCAGGTACTTGCACGCTGCGCAGCGCCTCGGGTTGCCGCTGCCGCCGCCTTCCTCCTCCTCCTCCTGCACCTCCTCCGGCTCCACGTCGTTGCCGGCAGGGGCCGTCGACATGGTGAACGATCTAGCGATGGATCTTGGTGTGAGTTCGTGAGATCGCGTGGATCCTTCGAAAGATTTCCGGGAGATCTTGTGGGTGCATGTTTATATACACAAATGAGATGGATGCATCGTGCATGGAGGGGAAGCTGGGAATGGCAACGCCAACGGCTACGTCGGTGCAAACTTGGCAGGCTTAACGGCATTGTTGTTGCTAATTGTATCACGAGGCCCACTAATTAAGGAGCGCGCCGGCCGCCCGGCAGCCCCCGCTTGCTACTTTTCTCTCTCCGGCCAGCACCGTCGCCCGTCGCCGGCGCCCACTTGAGGGACAAGCTTTTTCGAATGTGGACATGTAGAAGTAGTTGGTTTAGTATTAGCGTTGCATATACTCTGCACGTGTGTGTTAGCTGTATTCGTACAGGAAGGAGTAGAATACAATTAATGTGTTTTCGAAGTCATGGTGACTGCCATTTAGAGCATCTCCAGCCGCGCCCTCAGGAAGGTCTCCCCAGGTGATTTTCTCGTGCCGGCGTCGAAAAAACGGCTCAGTCGCGCCTCCAGGAGTTCGATTTTCGCCGGCCTGAGCCGAAAACAGTGTCGGCGGACCCAGGCCGAACCCGGCAGGCTGGGGGGCGCCCGGGGGCGCCGGGGCGAGCTGTTTTGGCGCGAAAAAGCCGCGGGCCCGCCGCGTCAGCGACACAGCGCCTCGTCTTCCCCCAACGGCCTCGGTTCCCGCGGGGAATCAATGGCAAGGCTGCCGCCGGTCAGTCTTGCCATTGATTCCTCACGGGTGGCGCGTCACGGGACGGCGCGCCGACACCTCCCCTCCCTCGCGCACGTTCACACGGGCGCGGCGCGGCTATATAGCCGGTGGCCTCACTCGCCTGTGCCCACACCAGCCCCCGCCCCTCGCCGCCGCCCAGCCCCTCCCTCTGCCTCTCCTGAGCGCCGCCGCCCAGCCCCTCCCTCTCCCTCTCTACCTCTCCCGAGCCCGTCGCCATGGAAGAGCGTTTTCCCGGAGACGAGGCGGCGGCCAACGGCTTCGGCCGCCGTTCGCTGCGCGAACAAGAGTCCTGGCTCCTGTTCTAGGCGAAAAACCCGGCGCCGCCGGACATGCGCGCCGGGCCGACGGGGTGGAGGCTCAGCAACGGGGGAGTGTCCATTCCCCCGTTGCCCGACGCCGTGGCCAAGCCCAACTACTTCGCCGAGGAGGTCGAGGTCGTACGCGCCTCCCTCACTGACGCCCAGCTCTCCCTCCCCCAGTATGCCGCCGACAACCACGCGCCTTGGGCGGCGTACTTCGAGCACCGCTAGCAGCAGCGGTTGGCGTCCACCAACGACGCGCCGGTGGTCGGCGGCCCGAAGAACAGCGAGGGGCGCCACCTGTGGTGGGGCGTCCCCGGCCGCACACTCAAGGGCATGCTGACGCACCTCGAGGGCGGCAACGACCCGCCGTTGGCGTACCCGGCGAGGGTAGCCGCCCCGGCGCACCACCGACGCGCCGGGCCATGGGCGCCAAGGAGGTTCGGGTCCTCCTCCTCTTCTTCCTCCTCGCGATCTTCCTCGCACTCCTCCGGTGCTCCGGCCCTGCTCGGCGTCAAGGCCGAGCCCACGACGGAGATGCCGCTCGGCCGGCGCACTCGCAGCGCCGGCATCTTCATCAACGAGGGCGGCCGGCGCGCCTCCTCGTCGGCTCCTCCTCCGCGCTTCGTCAAGCCAAAAACGGAGCCGGGGCTCGCGCCGGTGAAGACGGAGCCGGGGCTCGCGCCGGTGAAGAAGGAGCCGGCCACGCCGGTGAAGACGGAGCTCGACGACGACGACGCGGCCCTGGAATGGGCGCGCAGGGACTCCATAGCGATGGAGAAGGAGCGCCTGGAGAAGGCAAAGGAGCGCCAGTGCGCCGCCCTGCGTCGCTTCGCGGAGCGCCGACGCGGCCGCGACGAAGGCGGGGTCCTCGTCATCTGCGACAGCGCCGCCGCCACCAGCCCGCGTTGGCGACGCCGGTCGGGGGTCCACCAGGGACGGCCGCGTCAAGGAGGAGAAGTCCGACGACGGCGGCGACGATGGCGGTGGCGACTACTTGGCGTTCAGCCAGTTTCTCTTTTAGTTTAGTTATCTATTTTGCTATGTAATGAAAACCGGCGAACATGTCTAATATATGCCCAAGTTTGCCCAAATTTATTGTGTTTAGTCGAACTTCGTCGAACTGTGCCAAAATTTGCTATACAAATTTTATTTTTAAACGCGCCTGGGGACGACGGCTGGGGACCAACTCGCCCCCAGGCCCAATTTTTGCGCCGGCTCACCCCCAGGCGGCGATTTTAGGCGCCCCCTAAGGGGCCAACGGCTGGAGATGCTCTTACACAGTAATGGGTCAGTTACATGACTCGGTTCAAGGCAACCACTGAAAACTTCCGTGATGTCACACGATCAAGACTGAAAAATATAGCAAGGGGTCGTGTTCATTTCTACTCCCTCCGTCCGAAAAAGCATACATCTATTTTGAATCTATTTGAGGGACAAACTTTTTTGGACGAAGGGAGTACATAGTTCTTGTGTATACTAATAAGTTTGATTTTTCTGAAGTGATTCTAGCTTCTGTCGATTAGCTTCACGTTGTCATCAAGATCATGTCACCTGCATATATATTATCAACTAGTGTAGGGAGTGGAAGAAACATATATGGTAGGGAACTAGGGATGCTGTTGATGTCGTCAAATTTCATTTCAGAAATTAACGTATATCATCAATTCGTACATAGTCCATTACAGTTCAGACCAAAAACACCAAACAGATGGTCTGTTCAAAAGTCAGTTATTAATTTCTTTCCCTCGCTGCTTATTGTTTCACAAAAGCCCAATGAACTTGATTTACTTGAACACCAAACAGATCATTTATCTGCACAATTAACTTGATCTGTGCTGTGTGTCTTTCACTAACCTTTCCGCGCCGAGGGATTTCTAGTACCATTTATGTTTGGATGCCAGGATATCAATGTCACTGAAACACACATTAATTTTAGGTAAACATCTCATCGGCCGGGACAAGCAGATCCCATCTCCCCCGCGTGGCGGCCGGGAGGCTCCCAGATCCCATCGGCCGGACTCCACATCTCCTCCTCTTCCTCCCTCGCCGCCGCCCAGGGCACGGCCAGGCGAAGCCTTGCCGTCGCCGGCGGTGGCGGGGACTCATGGTCCTCCCGCTCGTGTGGTGCTGGCACGGGCCGGCGCCCCCAGGCCGGAGCATGGCGCCAGGCTGGACCCCACGGCGGGTGGTGGCGGAGCTTTGGCGATTCCGTTTCCCCCACGGCAAGCGGCTTCGTGGTTGGGTGCGTCGTGGTCGCCAGGGACGGCGGCGGCGTGACCAGATGGGTTCGCGGCGGCACGGCCGGATCTGGCCCAAGCATGGGCCTTGGTCGCCGGATTGCCGTCGGCACGGTGGCGAGTGCGACTCATCGGCAGCTGGGCGGATCCGCCAAGATTCTACCCTTGTCTGGTCCTTAACAGCGCGGGCAACTCCGGAGGAAACCCTAGATCTCCTTGGGATCGAGCGATGGCGGTGCTTTTGCGTCGTAGTCCCTCTTCAGGGCATCGTTTTGGAGTTTACTCCGGTTGAAGGGACCAGCGACTCTGGCGGCGCACGTCTGGTGGATCAACTGCCGATGAAAATCGCGCCAACTACGGTCATGGCGGACAATGGCGGCGTCTTTGATGTCCACTAGTAGAAAAATAGACTTTTGTCCCGATTCATAAGGGCCTTTAGTCCCGGTTCTGGAACCGGGACTAAAGGGTCGTTACTAAAGGTCCTCCACGTGGCCGCTGCCTGGAGGTCCACCTTTAGTCCCGGTTGGTAACACCAACCGGGGATTTTTTTTATTTTTTTTGAAAATTTTTCCCGATTTTCAAATTTCTGAATTATTTTAACCTCTAATCTCTAATCACCCATCATCACTGCTCAATTTAATCTATAATCACCCCTCATCATTCCAAATCATCTAACTTCCCGGATGGTCACCCATCCTCCCATTCCCCCAGCCTGAGCACGCTTAACTTCCGGGTTATATTCTCCCTCGTTTCCAAGTCTGCACTTGTTGTTTTGCTGACAATAGTAAGATGTCAATCTTATTAACCCTCAGAAGTTTAGCTTGAACATGAAGTCACACATTTCACTGTTTGAGTTTAAAACTATTGTTCTAAAAAATAATAATTATTTAGTAACACTAATATTTCTTGAATAAGTAGTTTGACCATTGTTACCACAGTTTGACCAGATTTGACCAAAATTCAAAAAAACTGAAATAATTATTTAGTAAAACTAGTATTCTTGAATAATTATTTAGTAACACTAATACTTCTTGAATAAGTAGTTTGACCATAGTTTGACCAGATTTAATGATTTCTTTTAAAAAAACTAAAATTTGAGCATAACTTTTTTTTCCTTTTGGAATTTGAGGATTCTACAAATTTGCAAACAGGCCGTAGGCTGTCAAAATCGGATGCGGATTCTCGTGCTGAACATTTTGATATATTATACATTTTTTTCTGACATCGTATGCAAAAGTTATAGCCGTTTTACATTTTCCCTACACTTTTTGCAAAACATGTCCAAATTTAAGTTTTTAAATTTTCCTAACTAGTATATGTAGTAACATAACTACACCTCGAAGGATTTTAACTTTTGAAGTTTTTACATTTTTCTTTTGCTTTTTACAAAACTGAAAAGGCGATACACGGGGGGCGGGGGGTAGGATTTGAAAATTGCACCATTAGTACCGGTTCGTGGCACGAAACCTTTAGTACCGGTTGGTGCCATGAACCGGTAATAATGCCTCAACCCCATTAGTACTGGTTCGTGGCACGAACCGGTACTAAAGGTCTAACCTTTAGTACCGGTTCATGGCACCAACCGGAACTAAAGGTCCCATTTGAACCGGAAGTAATGCATGTACGGTGCCCTAGCCGCTCGAACCGGGACTAATGCTCACATTAGTCCCGGTTCGTAATGCAACCGGTACTAATGCTCTTTTCTGGCCGAACCAAAGCCCATTTTTCTACTAGTGGTTGTTCCCTTGTCGAGGCATCGTCGTTGCTGTTTGCATCATCAGGCTCGGGATGCTCCGGGGGAAACTCTAGATCTGGGTCTTCCGGATCAGACGATGGCGGCGTTATCACTTTCCCTCTTGGGGGCATTGTTTTGGAGCAAGTGCTGGCTGGAGGGATGGTGGAGCGGTGCTTCATCCCACACATTGAGGGCGGCAGATATCGGCGGCATGGCGTTGTGGAGACTCGGCATCCGATGCGCGGTGATGGACTCGCGCAGGAGGAGGTAGCTATCTGGCGTCATGGTGACGTCGATGGCAGAGTGGCTAGACAAGGTAGAAACCTCAATATTTGCTCTAAAGATGGACCTGTGGAAGATGGCGGCGACGACACATGCGAGTGCGTCAGACCGGTTTGTGCCCCAGACCCGGTATGTAGCTCGGCTGGGGTGTCCGGCTTTTAATGTTAGGCTTAGGTGAATGGTTTGGGTAGTGGCCCAGCTAGCACCCCTTCATCATATGGATAGGAGTAGCAGCAGATGTTGCCAAGATGGCGCTTCTAGGCATATTGTTGTAATACTTGGTAAGGTCCGAGATGCAGAGGCTGGGGGTCATGCTCCTTTTTCTAAAAAAAACATGAAAGCTTTGAAAACAGCAGGTTCTGTGATGCCGTAGTTTTTACGTGATGTTTGTGCTATTGTGCAGTCCTTGTGTTGTGCTTCACGCTATGGAAATGACAATAGAAACATGATGTATTGCGCGACCCCTAATCAAACAAAAACAAAACACACCATTGCAAAGAACACAGATTAACAGGAAACAACATGAGAGTTCCATTCATGGGATATCTGCTACTCACTGAACAAGAAGCCTGAGTTGGCATTCCTCTGCGCCATGGTTCACCAAATCTCAGGGTACCGTGAGTTTGTGACAGTCAACAGGAGAATCAGACTACCACACAACCTGCTGTTTTAAGGGCTCCATCGATGTTTTCCCGAAATTGCACTTACATAACGTAGCAGAATGTAGAGACTCAATTGTCACTGCCTCATGCATCATCAGAACATATGTAGAAGCTTCCTGCGAACCGACTTTGAACAAAAAAGTGTGGAGGCCTCCAAAGTCACCGGTCAGTAGACACCACCCTGGATCATAAGAAAAGAATTATCAGCAAAGTTACAGTGGGTTCATAATTTCATATAGGGCGCAGACAATTACAGAGGGGGGCATGTTGATAAATAAACTGGTGCATTACTAGGACTGCAGAAGGTCAAGAGCATATATGTGGCGTCACAGTTTAAACCACCCTGGGAAATGATGGCAGCAACGTCAATCGTACCGCACACAAGATCACGTGATTACCCATTAACAATATGCTCAGCTGTGCGATCTACGGATGTAATTTAGTGACCCAGCCTTAGGCTAAAATGTGTGGCTAAATAATCCCAGTGACACAAATGAACAGCTAAAGGCATGCAGATTTATCAGCACAGTTTCCAGTGAATCAAACAAACAGAGCTTCGTTGAATAAATAAGGAGCAAGGTAAAAAAGAAGTACTGTTTGGCTTATCCAAACCACATGTGTGGTGTTGTAAGTTTGAAGAGAATTGCAAAGGAAATCCATATGCTGACGGCATGTAAATTTGTGACAGTAAATCTGCTGCTACAAAAATTTACGACACCAGATAATATATGCAAGTGAATATTACAACGCTAGATAATGTATGCAAGTGAGTTTCATGTGGAACAAGTTATAGCCATCTGGTTGTCAGAAAATGCAGCCGCGAGTATTCAGGTTGCAACCACTATATGGCTAATTTCCAGCACATCTCTTGGGAGTGGTGCAATATAAGAAGGTCGATAGCTAGCTTGATAGACTGAATACTATGAAGAATTACATACAAAAAGGTTCAGCTGCAAGACCATGAAAAATCTGAGAAGCAATTGAAATTTGAACCTACTGTGATAACATAATAACTTCAGTAGTGTCTAGCATAAATCATTTGTAACATCATTACCTACAAGTGCAAATTAAGAAAAGGCAGCTTTATAACTTGCCAAATAAGCAGATTTATAAGCAAAATTTCCAGTGAATCAAACTAATAGAGCTTTGCTAAACAAATAAGCACCAAAGGTGGAAAGAACTAATTAACTAGTCCAGACAATATATATGGTGCTTTAAGTTTGAAAGAACTGCAAAAGAAATACACAAGTTGATGAGACGTAAATCCATGACACTAGGTCTAACACTATGAAAACTTACGACGATACATAATACATTTAAGTGAGTTTTGAGCTGCCACTTTTATGATGCAAGAAAAGGGAGGTTCATTCATAGCCAAATTTACAATCTGCCAAAGAGCTTGATTAGCTTCATAGAAACTTCTTTACAGTTGTGATAAAAGGCATTGTGCACTAATTTATATCAGCCTTGAAAACTTGGGACCATACATATACAGGTGCCGCCTTCATCCAGAAAGAAGAAAAACCATAGTCACGGAGACTTCAGTGGATTGCTCCAAGAAAGGAAAAGAGGTGTCAACTTATGCTAGAAATTTTATGAGGACCATTCATGAAGATGGATATTTTGTGCATTCTCAGTTTAAGATTTAAGGAGTAAGGACAGTAACAAAAAATGCTGAAATTCAGTGTGCAAACTACTGTGCACGCTCATTTCAGATAGTCATGCACAATCACAAAACGAACTAACTATTTTACATCTTACTCTATCACTATGGAGAATTTCAGGCATACTGCATAACATGTTACACAGTTATGCTAAACCATCGTAGGGAAAACAACAGTTCCCCTTTTTTATAACCAGAAAGGCACATGCTTTAGCCATGAAACAGAGGCATTTCAAAGATAGTTGCACAAGACAGCATCGACATTCATAGTTTAATATGCCCCTACCCTCTGTAATCTGTAGATGACAAAAATTACAGGGTACAAGAAGAGAGGTTGTCGGATTACCATGGTCACGCAGAGGCAGAGCAGCAGTCTAGAGCAGAGAAGTAGGCAAATATAGGGTGACCAAATGTCATGCCATCTTCTTGGGCCGCCAAATATTCCAGCTTCTTGGTGTTCATGTCGTAGGAGAAGTTGCCGAAGCCCAGGGTGTTGATGAAGACCCTCCCGGTCCGCCCCTGGTCGACGTCGCCCAGCCACAGCCTGGCGTGCCGCCTCTGGGGATCCTTGGGCAGGGACGGCACGGTGTCGAACACCTCGTCCATGGGTATGCGCCTCTCCAGCACCCAGCCGTTGTCCCCATTGCCACGCACGCACATCTGGAGGCCATGCTGCTCCTCCAGCGACGCGACGCACAGCCGTCCGTCCTCGGGCATCTCGCCGATGCGGTACTTGTGGAGCCCGTCGAGCTCGCCCCACATCATCTCCGGGGCCCGGAGGAAGGAGAACTCCATGGTGGCGGCGTCGAGCGCGAGCGCGGAGGGGCTGCCGAGGATGTGCCAGTACATGCCCCCCGCGGCGTGCACGCACATGCCCTCGAACCTCATGGCGTCGAAGTCGACGGTGACCTCGCGCGAGCGCGGCAGCGCGGCCCAGCGGCACCAGCCGTCGCGGAAGGACGCGACCCAGGCGCGCGGGCGGTCCACGTCGAGGGCGACGCAGAGGACCTCGAACCGGAGCCCGCCCTCGGGGTCCGCGGCGCCGCGGGAGAGGAGCGCGGAGCCGAAGACATGGCCGCCGTTGAGGGAGGAGATGGGCGGCGGGGGCAGCAGCGCGTGGCGGCGCGAGACGGGGTCGCAGACGAGGAAGCCGCGGGTGTCGAACCGGGGCTTCCGGCGGAGGAGCAGGAGGCCACGGTGGGAGTCGTAGAGGGTGTAGTCCAAGATGTCGGGGAGGAAGTCGAGGGAGAGGCGCGGGGAGGAGGCGGTGAGGGGCTGGAAGGCCGGCGCGGCGGGCGGCGGCAGCTGGAAGGCCTGCGGGTCCTGCGGGCACATGGGGTGGTAGAAGTGGCCGAGGAGGGTGGGAGAGGCGCGCGAGTGGGAGGCGGCGGAGGAGGCGAAGGAGTGGGAGAGGACGCGGCTCGAGACGCGGCAGGCGAGGGCAGCGCGGCGGATGGCGGTCATCGCGGCCATCGCCGGCGAGGTGAGGCAAGATTGGGGTTTTGGGGCGTCTGCGTTGCGTTGCGCTGCGCGCTGCAGGTTTAGCGCAGCAGAGCAAACAGAGGATTCACACGCCGTCGGCTTCGGTTGTGTGTATCATATAGGTGTTTATTAGGCCTCTCAGCATCACAAATTACAAGCATGTCCCTTTTTATAAGGCCCCGCGTTGGAAAAAATGCATGCATATAATCATTTCATTGGTTGCATTGGTGGCATGGCTGGAAAATTAATACACTTCATGCGTGCTTTTTCATTGCTTGCATGCATGTGAGAGAGTGCATTGTGAGTGGAATGGAAGAATTAATGTGAGCAAATTGCTATATGTCTTGATCTAAGAGAAGTTGTGTTTAGGCCTAATAAACCTGGACGGAGGGAGTAGTAGGTGGAGTACAATTTGTTTGAAGGGACCAATTTTACAAAAAAAAAACATTCACACTATGTAATCTACTACGCACTATATTGTTATTAAATGTCTCATGAAATTAATTTCATACTACTATATAACTTTACTAATGTAGATGTTAACTTTTCTTTACATACTAAATCCAGTCAAACTTAATGAAGTTTGACTTCAAGCAAATCTTATATGGAGAGAAAAAAAACCCGGAGAGTATGTTGTCATAAATTTTTAAAGTTGAACTCTTGTAAAGTGGCAACATTTATGAAACTTGAGTGCGTTTGTAGCTTGTACTATGTACCCTCTCCGTCACGGTTTAGAAGGCACAGTTAAATTTGCGTGTGTTTCCCAATAGACAAGGTTTAGGGCGCATTGCATTTATTTCTAGTAGCTAATTAGTACTCCGATATACTATTTCTATATGCATGCGTAGTGTGAATGCTATTTTTTAACCCGTCTCATAACCAATATATAATCATTTAGGTCCCAGAGAATTTTCAAGTGCGTCTTCTAAACCGTGACGGAGGTAGTAGCTACTTATAGATCATGGTGGCTGGACATTGATTCAAACACTAAACTACTAAAGAGAGTGTAAGAGTAATTCTAGCAGATTCGTCATATAGGCAATCAAACTTAGAGTCATCATAATGATTGCCTCCGTATCATGGCCTCATGGGACCCATTGGACAGTGGGACATCCATTTGTTTCCTCAATCTCCAATGCATATTCAGTTAAAACAATAACATCCAGTTTACACGGGCACAACATCGAGGGCTTGGATAACCACGAGCAAGATGGCGAGGATGATTCCGACGGGAAGGCGGCGAGTATCGAATGTAGGTGGTCACGGAGATGATGGAACGAAAGCTGGGCGACGGGTTAGGAAACTAGGGTTGGCGGCGGCGGGCTGTTTTCTGACTCGAACCAATGCGCTCCGTCGCCGTTGTCCGCCTCAGCCACTTTTGGGGGGCAACCAAAATTGGACGCCCTGTCACAAACGGGCCGGCTTTTTTGAAAACAGTTTGACTAATTCACATCTATATGTTTTTTAAGGATGTCACATCTAAGCTCCCACAAATACATAATGCAGCAACAAGAAACAAAAAAATAAAGACAAAAAAATAAACCACAAACAAAATGAATATCAGCTTAGATGTGACATCATGAGCCGCTTCCTTGGCAGCGGTGCCAGCGGACGGTTTTTCTTACTCGAGCCAAACCGTTCCGCCGTCAGTGTCCACCTCCACCGCCTTTTGCTCCCAACCAAAAGTGGATGCTTTGTCTCACACAGACTACTTTTCCTTTTTTTTTGTGAATCACGGGCCGCTTCCGGCAGCGACGGGCTGTTTTTTTACTCGAACTAGAGTGTCTGCCACTGCTTTTTTTGGCCCAACCAAATCCGGACACCTTGTCTCAAACATGCCATTTTTTTCCGAATTACGGGCCGGTTTCTGGGAGTTGTGCGCACTGGGAAGCCAGTCAACACGCATCCACCATGCGTCCCTTTTGGGCCGGCCCATGTGCAGGGTGGGAAGCCCCTGTTTTTATCATTTCGTTTTTTGGCTTTTTTATTTTTTGTATTTTATTCTTTAAAATAATTACTATAAAATAAATTGAGAATTTCAAAAAAGAAAATCATAAAATGTTCGTGAATTCAAAAAATGTTCAATACTCCCTCCGTCCAGGAAAAGTTGTCCATGCCTAGTTCAATTTTTGTTTTACAAAAACCCCCTTGGGCTTTTAAATCAGTCGCAAATAGATCCTTCTCCTTCCCCCCGACACGCCACCACGAGACGCCGTCGCCCGCCGTCGCGAGGCACCGGCAGGTCCAGCGCCGCCCACCACATGCGCCTCCCAACTACGTCGCCGCCACAGCCGCCGCCCACAGACGCCCACGTGCGGAGAGGCAAGCACCGTCGCCCACCTACGCAGCTCAACCACTGTCGCCGCCCATAGCTGTACTGCCTCCTCCTCGAGCAGACCAGGAACTCCGCCTCACTGAGAGGTACTCCATCATCGAGCCAGGCTTGCTGGGAAGCCGTGGATTGACGGAATCTGCCCCGTCTCCTCCCACTCCGGCCGCCGCTTCCCCACACAAGGTCGACGCCGTCGCGCCTTTCCTAGCTTCCCCGAGCCATTTTAAGGAATCAGGGTCCTCTTCCGGTCCTCCAGACCACTTTCCCCCTCTTGATCGCTTGGTATTTGGCATGGTCATCGTCGATCGCCGCTCGCTGCTGCTGGAGCTCGTCACGTGGCTCCTCCGGTGAACAAAAACCAGCGGCGCCGGCACCCAAGTGTCGACCACACTCGTGCGTGTGCACGCTCGCCCACGCTCCATGCTCTTCGGTGGAGCTCGTGTTGCTGCCTGATCCTCTCTGAAGAAGGTACTGTTGCTGTTGTATCCATTCTTGCTGCAGTTGAACTGCAATTTCAAGCATAGTCTGTTGATATCCATTGTTGCACTTGTTTGATGATTTGTGCTAATACTTTCCGCTGATGCAAGCCCTAATTAAATCCAGAGAACAAAAGAGAGGAAAAATCTGAAGAAAAAAAGAGACTAGATTGCAATTCAGTTTAATTCTGTCTATGTACTCCAGTGACTAGGGGGCAGGCTTCATGGTCGAGGCAAGCAAGTGGTGGGACGAGGGGGCCAACAGGGGCCGCCGGAGTCCAGATCGATGGGTAGTTGGCAGGTGTCGACGGGGAGGGAGGAGCGGAGACGGAAGGCGGGAGGGGGAGCGCCACGGTGAGGAGAAGAGACCGGGTCGACGAGGCGGCAGACGGAGGAGGGGGCACTCGAAGAGGAGGCTGGCGGAGGAGGTAGACATGGACGGCTGCGCCATGGCCAGGGGCCCTCGGGGATGGACGCCTCGATAGGCCGCCGCGCAAAAATCCAACCTTCGGGCACAATTCCAAGCTTCAAACGAGACATGGGGGAAGAAGGTGGCACCGGCATGGGGCGCGGTTGGGGAGGGAGGGCAAGGCGACGTGGGGCGGGGGGAGGGAGGGATCAAGGCGGCGCGGCGTCACGGCGTTGCCGGCGAGCAAGCGATGAAAGAATGGGGTAGCGAGGGGAAGAATGGGCGGTGTGGAGTGTGGATTTTGTCGGGGGAAGCTGGGGGTGTTTTCTGCAAAATGTACACGATGACAACTTTTCCCGGACGGAGGGAGTATTTTCAAAAATGTTCAGGAAATCATAAAATATTTGTGGATTCAAAAAAGGTTCATGATTTGGAAAAAGATGTTCGCATGTTCAAAAAATGTTCATGATTTTGAAAAGAATGTTCTGTAAATAAGAAATGTTCATGATTTTGAAAGAAAAAAAGTTCGGGCAACAAGAAAGGTCCATGATTTTGAAAAAGTGTTCGCATATTCAAAAAATGTTCATGGATTTGAACAAATGTTTGCAAATTCAAAAATACTTGGAGGGACCCGATTGCTTTCTATAAATATTTGCAAGGGTTGTTCTATAAAAAAATACTGACACATGGGACCCACCCATCATAACGGTCTAAGCTAACGGTGTTGACTTTTATGCCATGTCGGACCTGACGAGTGGACCTGATCTGTCATAATCATGATTAAAATTAATTAACACAGTCATCAGTGCAAGATGATAGGTTTTCAAAAAAGAAAACCAATCTTGTAGTTGGTTTTAGGGAAGTTCAATAAAGTGGTAGTTTTTTGAAACATGTACTAAGTTATAAGACTACAACAGAGAATGCTCCAGGCAATTATATTTGCTGTATGGACATATGGTATGCTTGTGAATTTATTCTCCTTCGTATACAGTAAATTCGTAGGGGTGCCGAAAAATGACTTGTTTGATGTTTTAGCTTGGACCAGCATTCTATTGTGCATCACTCTTCTTCTGAACTATTATGTGACCTTAAGTGCAAAACTAAATATTGGACCTACATAAATATTTAAAAACAATAATCAGAATGTTGATGTATAAAGGAATTAGGACTTCCGTATTTGTATTTTGATTGTTGAAGCATGCTTGCTGAGTGGAATGTATCTTTGTTATGCATGATTCCCGATCAGATATATCACAGTGATTTTTCTTTTCTTTCATACGACCGGTGGATAATAGTGGGTAATCTGTGTTTGCGTGGCATTTATCCTTCCAGAATCAATCAGATGTTTGTTGTGCTGGAGTGCAAGTTGTGTAACAGAAATATGCCTGCCTGGGTATGAAGGCATTCACTGGAGCTTAAAGAAAAATACTTCCACAAGGATACCAGGGAACACTTGGATGTTTCCTCCAGTACCTGCTTGCTTTGAAGCTGTTATGACCGGCATATTAGGGGTTTAGCCCAATGGGCTATGGCCCAAGTTATCTTATCGTTATTAAGGGCTTAGCCTAATTATTTTATTGTTATTAGGGTCGTTTATTTAGGAGTCAAGTAAACCTCTCTATATAAAGAAAGAAGATGTATCAATCTAATTAAGCAAGAAGCAATCAGTATTTGATCGGCTTCCCTTAGGGAACCGGAAGACCTAACCCTAGCCGCCTCTTGCGCCGCCGCCGCCTCTTCTGCACCATGCAAGAACGGCGCCCAGCCGCCGGCCGCCGCGCCCTCGACCTCGTCTTCCTCCATCTTTCCCCTATAATCTCCGCCCTAGAACCGACAGAACCCTAACTCCTAACACCTTGGTATCAGGTAGCTCAGTTTCGATCATGTCTTCGCCGCCGCCCATCCCGTCGCTTCCGCTACCGACCGTCACCACCGCGCCGGTGGCTTTCTCCACCACGCCGCTGCCCTCCCCGTCCGCACCGCTAGTCGCATCCTCCAGCGCCACCACCACCCAGATGACGGCGCCCTCCACCGCACCATCGGTCGTCGTCTACTCCCTGACAGAGATCACCGGGTCCTCAACGATCTCGTCACCGCAGTCCAGGGGATACGGCTATACCTAGCCGGCCCCTACGGGCAGCCGGCCGCCGCGACCGAGCCAGTCGCCCTGCCGTGGTATTCGGCACCCACAGCGCCGACCGGGCCTCTACACCACCACTGGACGCTTCAGCCACTGCCCTCCGCCGCGCCCCAATGGCCGCAGTGGCCGGCGCCGGCCCTCGCCGCTTCACCCACGCTACCCGGGTCCTCGCTGCCACCGCCCTGGCAGCCCTGGAAGCCGCCGCACACCGGGGCCACCGCGACGCTGGTCGGGCCGCTGCAGCCCTCGCTGCAGCTATAGCCAGCCCCCGCCACCGCCCCGATCTAGCCACAATGGCCGGCCGCAGCAATCGCCGCGCCCGCCGCCTCCGCCGTTTCGAGGGAACAGCAGCTGTCGCTGTTGGGGAACGTAGTAATTTCAAAAAAAATCCTACGCACACGCAAGATCATGGTGATGCATAGCAACGAGAGGGAAGAGTATCGTCCACGTACCCTCGTAGACCGTAAGCGGAAGCATTATGAGAACGCGGTTGATGTAGTCGAGCGTCTTCACGATCCGACTGATCCAAGTACCGAACGCACGGCACCTCCGAGTTCAGCACACGTTCAACTCGATGACATCCCATGAACTCCGATCCAACAGAGCTTCACGGGAGAGTTCCGTCAGCACGACGGCGTGATGACGGTGATGATGTTGCTACCGACGCAAGGCTTTGCCTAAGCATTGCTACGATATTATCGAGGTGGGTTATGGTGGAGGAGGGCACCGCACACGGCTTGAAACAATCAACTTGTGTGTTCTAGGGTGCCCCTGCCCCCGTATATAAAGGAGCAAGGGGAGGCCGGCCGGCCCCTGTAGGGCGCGCCAGGAGGAGGAGTCCTCCTCCTAGTAGGAGTAGGACTCCCCTTTCCTACTCCTACTAGGAGGAGGAGAGGGAGAAGGAAGGAAAGGGAGGAAAGGGGGGCCGACCCCCTAGTCCAATTCGGTTTGGGCTAGGGGAGCCGCGCGCCCTGCCTCCTCTCTTCCACCACTTGGTTCATGAGGCCCAATACTTCTTCCCTGTATTCCCGTAACTCCCGGGTACTCCGAAAAATACCCGAATCACTCGAAACCTTTCCAATGTCCAAATATAGTCGTCCAATATATCGATCTTTATGTCTCGACCATTTCGAGACTCCTCGTCATGTCCCCGATATCATCTGGGACTTCGAACTACCTTCGGTATATCAAATGACATAAACTCATAATACCGATCGTCACCGAATGTTAAGCGTGTGGACCCTGTGGGTTCGAGAACTATGTAGACATGACCGCGATACGTCTCCGGTCAATAACCAATAGTGGAACCTAGATGTTCATATTGACTCCTACATATTCTATGAAGATCTTTATCAGTTAAACCGCATAACAACATACGTTGTTCCCTTTGTCATCGGTATGTTACTTTCCCGAGATTCGATCGTCGGTATCTCGATACCTAGTTCAATCTCGTTACCGGCAAGTCTCTTTACTCGTTCCGTAATGCACTATCCCGCAACTAACTCATTAGTTGCATTGTTTGCAAGTCTTATAGTGATGTGCATTACCGAGAGGGCCCATAGATACCTCTCCGACAATCGGAGTGAAAAATCCTAATCTCGATCTATGCCAACTCAACAAGTATCATCGAAGACACCTGTAGAGCACCTTTGTAATCACCCAGTTACGTTGTGACGTTTGGTAGCACCCAAAGTGTTCCTCCGGTAATCGGGAGTTGCATAATCTCATAGTCATAGGAACATGTATAAGTCATGAAGAAAGCAATAGCAGTAAACTAAAATGATCAAGTGCTAAGCTAACAGAATGGGTCAAGTCAATCACATCATTCTCCTAATGATGTGATCCCGTTTATCAAATGACAACTCATGTCCATGGTTAGGAAACATAACCATCTTTGATTAACGAGCTAGTCAAGTAGAGGCATACTAGTGACACTTTGTTTGTCTATGTATTCACACATGTACTAAGTTTCCGGTTAATACAATTCTAGCATGAATAATAAACATTTATCATGATATAAGGAAATAAATAATAACTTTATTATTGCTTCTAGGGCATATTTCCTTTAGTCTTCCACTTGCACTAGAGTCAATAATCTAGTTCACATCTTCATGTGACTAATACCCAAAGAGTTTACTAGGGTCAATAATCTAGTTCACATCTCTATGTGATTAACACCCAAAGAGTGATCATGTTTTGCTTGTGAGAGAAGTTCAGCCTACGGGTCTGCAACATTCAGATCCGTATGTATTTCGCAAATTTCTATGTCTACAATGCTCTGCACAGAGCTACTCTAGCTAATTGCTCCCACTTTCAATATGTATCCAGATCGAGACTTGGAGTCATCTAGATCGATGTAAAAAGCTTGCATCGACGTAACTCTTTACGACGAACTCTTTTATCACCTCCATAACCGAGAAATATTTCCTTAGTCATCTAAGGATAATTTTGACCGATGTCCAGTGATCTACTCCTAGATCACTATTGTCGTGGTTCTAAGTCTGACAGTATTATAGGGGGGTAGGTATGGAGAGGCAAGATCTTATCTATGGAGTAGTTGTAAGCACACGAGGTTTACGAGTTCAGGCCCTTCTCGGAGGAAGTAATAGCCCTACGTCTCGGAGCCCGGAGGCGGTCGACTGGATTATGTGTGTATGAATTACAGGGGTGCGAACCCTTTACACTGAGGAGGGGGGTGGCTTATATAGAGTTTGACAGACCCCTTCGGCCCTCAGTTATGCAGGGTTTTAAGTACATTAAGGTCGGGCGTTACTGGTAACGCCCCTAATAAAGTGCTATGATGACCATAAAAGCTACTTAATGACCGACCGTTAGCGTGCGAAGTGACTTTAGGTCTCCTGGCCGTCGAGTGGTTGGATCTTGGTCGAGTGATTGCTTCTTGGTCGAGTGTCTTGGAGTTTGTCGAGTGGAACACCTCCAAGTCGATTGAAAGGTGATTTCTTCTAAAGATGTCCTTGGGTAGGGCAGTTAGGACAGGTCCATGACCCTACCCTAGGTACATCGCTTCATCATTAGCCCCCGAATGGATCGAGGTTTGAGTGGGGAAGGAGTTGAGAACTTCTCCGACTCATTTTTCATGCCATGAGCATATCTTGTTTCGGATCAATGAACCTGGGTGACGACAGCAACTTTCTTTTTAGTCGCCTTGATCCATTCTTAGTTTTTTGTCGAGTGAGTTTCTTTACTTGAAAAGCTTCGAGTGACGGTGTGGAGGAGATCTTCCGTCTGACAAGTTGTTCTGCTGCCCGCGGATTTCGTGGGATTCGAATTTTGGGAAGCGCGCGGGACGGGGGAGGCTGCAGTAATCGGATGGGATAGGGCGGAGTCGCCTCGATCTCTGCGCCACCTTTTTCGCCATGTATCGCGCGCGCGACTATTGCGGGATTTGATAGGATCGTCTGGGCCTACCAGTCAGCCACTCGGAAGTGACCTCATATAAGGCGTCGGACCGGGGTTTCTTGAACAGTGTGTTCTCATTTCCTCTCCTCCTCTTCAGGCTTCTTCGTCGTGCTCATTCTCGCCCCAGCGCTGCCGCTTGATGTCTACTACACAACCTTCTTCTTGTAGACGTTGTTGGGCCTCCAAGTGCAGAGGTTTGTAGGACAGTAGCAAATTTCCCTCAAGTGGATGACCTAAGGTTTATCAATCCGTAGGAGGCGTAGGATGAAGATGGTCTCTCTCAAGCAACCCTGCAACCAAATAACAAAGAGTCTCTTGTGTCCCCAACACACCCAATACAATGGTAAATTGTATAGGTGCACTAGTTCCGCGAAGAGATGGTGATACAAGTGCAATATGGATGGTAGATAAAGGTATTTGTAATCTGAAAATATAAAAATAGCAAGGTAACTAATGATAAAAGTGGGCGTAAACGGTATTGCAATGATAGGAAATAAGGCCTAGGGTTCATACTTTCACTAGTGTAAGTCCTCTCAACAATACTAACATAATTGGATCATAAAATTATCCCTCAACATGCAACAAAGAGTCACTCCAAAGTCACTAATAGCGGAGAATGAACGAAGAGATTATGGTAGGGTACGAAACCACCTCAAAGTTATTCTTTCCAATCAATCCGTTGGGCCATTCCTATAAGTGTCACAAACAACCCTAGAGTTCGTACTAGAATAACACCTTAAGATACAAATCAACCAAAACCCTAATGTCACCTAGATACTTCAATGTCACCTCAAGTATCCGTGGGCATGATTATACGATATGCATCACACAATCTCAATTCATCTATTCAACCAACACAAAGAACCTCAAAGAGTGCCCCAAAGTTTCTACCGGAGAATCACAACGAAAACGTGTGCCAACCCCTATGCATAGGTTCCCAATGTCACAAAACCCGCAAGTTGGTCACCAAAACGTACATCAAGTGGCACGTGGTATCCCATTGTCACCACAGATATCTACGGCAAGACATACATCAAGTGTTCTCAAGTCTTTAAAGACTCAATCCGATAAGATTACTTCAAAGGGGAAACTCGATTCATTACAAGAGAGAAGAGGGGGAAGAAACATCATAGGATCCAAATATAATAGCAAAGCTCGCGATACATCAAGATCGTATCATCTCAAGAACATGAGAGAGAGAGAGATCAAACACATAGCTACTGGTACATACCCTCAGCCCCGAGGGAGAACTACTCCCTCCTCGTCACGGAGAGCACCGGGATGATGAAGATGGCCACCGGAGAAGGATTGCCCCCTCCGGCAGGGTGTCAGAACGGGTCTAGATTGAGTTTCGGTGGCTACGGAGGCTTCTGGTGGCGGAACTCCCGATCTATGTTGCTCCCGGATGTTTTTAGGGTATATGGAGATATATAGGCGGAAGAAGTACGTCGGTGGAGCTCCGAGGGGCCCACGAGGCAGGGGGGCGCGCCCAGGGGGGCGCGCCCTCCACCCTTGTGACCTCCTCGGAAACTTCTTGGAGTAGGGTCCAAGTCTCCTGGATCACGTTCGGTGAGAAGATCACGTTCCCGAAGGTTTCATTCCATTTGGACTCCGTTTGATATTCTGTTTCCTCGAAATACTGAAATAGGCAAAAAACAGCAATTCTGGGCTGGGCCTCCGGTTAATAGGTTAGTCCCAAAAATAATATAGAAGTGGAAAATAAAGCCCAATATAGTCCAAAACAGTAGATAAAGTAGCATGGAGCAATAAAAAATTATAGATACGTTGGAGACGTATCAGGCATCCCCAAGCTTAATTCCCGCTCGTCCTCGAGTAGGTAAATGATAAAAAGAGAATTTTTGATGCGGAGTGATACTTTGGCATAATTTCAATGTAAATTTTCTTAATCATGGTATGAATATTCAGATCCGAAAGGTTCAAGACAAAAGTTCATATTGACATAAAAATGATAATACTTCAAGCATACTAATCAAACAATTATGTCATCTCAAAATAACATGGCCAAAGGAAGTTCATCCCTACAAAATCATATAGTTATGCTATGCTTCATTTTCATCACACAAAGATGTTCCCAACTTCTATACCCCCGATGACAAGCCAAGCAATTGTTTCATACTCAAATAATCTCAAACTTTTTCAACCTTCACGCAATACATGAGCGCGAGCCATGGACATAGCACTATGGGTGGTATAGAATATGATGATGGGGATTGTGTGGAGAAGACAAAAAAGGAGAAAGTCTAACATCAACGAGGCTAATCAATGAGCTATGGAGATGCCCATCAATTGATGTTAATGCAAGGAGTAGGGATTGCCATGCAATGGATGCACTAGAGCTAAGAATGCTCAACAAAAGAAAACTAGTGGGTGTGCATCCAACTTGCTTGCTCATGAAGACCTAGGGCATTTTGAGGAAGCCCGTCGTTGGAATATACAAGCCAAGTTCTATAATGAAAAATTCCCACTAGTATGAACAAGACAAATTATGAGACTCACTATATGAAAATCATGGTGCTACTTTGAAGCACAATATATGAGACTCACTACATGAAGAACAAGGTGCTACTTTGAAGCACAAGTGTGGAAAAAGAGATAGTAGCATTGCCCTTTTTATTTTCTCTTTTTTTGGGCCTTTCTTTTTTTCTTTTTGGCCTTTCTCTCTTTTTTTTTGATTGGGCAATGCTCTAATAATGATGATCATAACACTTCTATTGATTACAACATAATGATTACAACTTGATACTAGAACAAGATATGACTCTATATGAATGCCTCCGGTGGTGTACGGGGATGGTGCAATGAATCAAGAGTGACATGTATGAAAAATAATGCATGGTGGCTTTGCCACAAATACGATGTCAACTACAAGATCATGCAATGGCAATATGAGAAAAGTAAAGGATGTCATGATGATGATGATGATGATGGAAGTTGCATGGCAATATATCTCGGAATGGCTATGGAAATGCCATGATAGATAGGTATGGTGGCTGTTTTGAGGAAGATATAGGGAGGTTTATGTGTGAAAGAGCGTATCATATCATGGGGTTTGGATGCACTGGCGAAGTTTGCACCAACTCTCAATGTGAGAAAGGGCAATGCACGGTATCGAAGAGGCTAGCAAATGGCGGAAAGGTAAAAGTGCGTATAATCCATGGACTCAACATTAGTCAAAAGAACTCATATACTTATTGCAAAAATTTAGAAGTCATCAAAAATCAAGTACTACGCGCATGCTCCTAGGGGGATAGATTGGTAGGGAAAGACCATCGCTCGTCCCCGACCGCCACTCATAAGGATGCACAAGCCAGGTACACTTCATGCTCCAAATTTGTTACACAACTTTAACCATACGTGCATGCTACGGGACTTGCTAACTTCAACACAAGTATTTCTCAAATTCACAACTACTCAACTAGCACGACTATGATATTATCACCTCCATATCTCAAAACAATTATCAAGCATCAAACTTATCTTAGTATTCAACCCACTAAAAAGAAAGTTTCACATATCTTGAATACCAAGTATATTAACATTAAGCAAATTACCATGCTATTAACGACTCTCAAAATAATCTAAGTGAAGCACGAGAGATCAAGTTTCTTTAAAACAAACCACCATCGTGCTCTAAAAGATCTAAGTGAAGCACTAGAGCAAAAATTATCACGCTCAAAAAGATATAAGTGAAGCACATAGAGTAAACTATCAAGTTCAAAAGATATAAGTGAAGCACATAGAGTATTCTAACAAATTTCAATTCATACATGGCTCTCTCAAAAGGTGTGTACAGCAAGGATGATTGTGGTAGACTAACAAGCAAAGACACAAATAATAGAAGACGCTCCAAGCAAAACACATATCATGTGGTGAATAAAAATATAGCTCCAAGTAAATTACCCATGGAAGTTGACGAAAGAGGGGATGCCTTCCGGGGCATCCCCAAGCTTTGACTTTTTGGTGTCCTTGGATTATCTTGGGGGTTCCATGGGCATCCCCAAGCTTAGTCTCTTGCCACTCCTTGTTCCATAATCCATCCAAAGAATTCACCCAAAACTTGAAAACTTCACAACACAAAACTCAATAGAAATCTCGTGAGCTCCGTTAGAGAAACAAAACAAAAGACTACTTTAAGGTACTGTAGTGAACTTGTTCTTTATTTGTATTGGTGTTAAACCTACTGTATTCCAACTTCTTTATGGTTTATAAACTATTTTACTAGCCATAGATTCATCAAAATAAGCAAACAACACACGCAAAACAGAATCTGTCAAAAACAGAACAGTCTGTAGTAATCTGTTACTAACGCAAACTTCTGGAACCCAAACAATTCTACCAAAATTAGACGACCTGGGAAATTTTTTTGTTGATCAGCAGCAATTGGAATCACTATTTTATCACGTTCTGGTGATTTTTGACAATTCGGGAACTGAGCGCAAAGATTCTGGAAATTACAGCAAGATCAAATAACTATCTTCCAAGAAGATCTAATAGGTTTAACTTGGCACAAACACTAACTAAAAGATAAAACCACATCTAAACAGAATCTAGATGGATTATTTATTACTAAACAGGAACAAAAGTCAAGGAACAAAAATAAAATTGGGTTGCCTCCCAACAAGCGCTATCGTTTAACGCCCCTAGCTAGGCATGATGATTTCAATGATGCTCACATAAAAGATAAGAATTGTAACATAAAGAGAGCATCATGAAGAATATGACTAGCACATTTAAGTCTAACATGCTTCCTATGCATAGGGATTTTGTGAGCAAACAACTTGTGGGAACAAGAATCAACTTGCATAGGAAGGTAAAACAAGCATAACTTCGAAATTTTAAGCACATAGAGAGGAAACTTGATATTATTGCAATTCCTACAAGCATATGTTCCTCCCTCATAATAATTTTCAGTAGCATCGTGAATGAATTCAAAAATATAACCAGCACCTAAATAATTATTTTCATGATCTACTTGCATAGAAAATTTACTACTCTCCACATAAGCAAAATTCTTCTCATTCAGAATAGTGGGAGTATCATAAAAGACTTGAATACTATAAATTGTTTCCACGTTAAAGGAGTAATGTTCAAAGAAAGGGTACTCATAATCATGACAAGTTTTATAAATATAATCATCACTACTCTTTATAGCATAAGTTTTATCACAATAATCATCATAAGTAGCAACTTTGTTCTCATAATCAATTAGAACCTCTTCCGAAATAGTGGATTCATCACAAAATAAAGTCATGACCTCTCCAAATCCACTTTCATCAATATAATCGTCATAAATAGGAGGCATGCTTTCGTCATAATAAATTTGCTCATCAAAACTTGGGGGACAAAAAATATCATTTTCATCAAACATAGCTTCCCCAAGCTTGTGGCTTTGCATATCATTAGCATCATGGATATTCAAGAAATTCATACTAACAACATTGCAATCATGCTCATCATTCAAATATTTAGTGCCAGACATTTTAAAGATCTCTTCTTCTAGCACTTGAGCACAATTATCCTTTCCATCATACTCACAAAAGATATTAAAAAGATGAAGCGTATGAGACAAACTCAATTCCATTTTTTTGTAGTTTTTTTTATAAACTAAACTAGTGATAAAACAAGAAACTAAAAGACTCGATTGCAAGATCTAAAGATATACCTTCAAGCGCTAAACTCCCCGGCAACGGCGCCAGAAAAGAGCTTGATGTCTACTACACAACCTTCTTCTTGTAGACGTTGTTGGGCCTCCAAGTGCAGAGGTTTGTAGGACAGTAGCAAATTTCCCTCAAGTGGATGACCTAAGGTTTATCAATCCGTAGGAGGCGTAGGATGAAGATGGTCTCTCTCAAGCAACCTTGCAACCAAATAACAAAGAGTCTCTTGTGTCCCCAACACACCCAATACAATGGTAAATTGTATAGGTGCACTAGTTCGGCGAAGAGATGGTGATACAAGTGCAATATGGATGGTAGATAAAGGTATTTGTAATCTGAAAATATAAAAACAGCAAGGTAACTAATGATAAAAATGAGCGTAAGTGGTATTGCAATGATAGGAAATAAGGCCTAGGGTTCATACTTTCGCTAGTGTAAGTCCTCTCAACAATACTAACATAATTGGATCATAAAATTATCCCTCAACATGCAACAAAGAGTCACTCCAAAGTCACTAATAGCGGAGAACGAACGAAGAGATTATGGTAGGGTACGAAACCACCTCGAAGTTATTCTTTCCAATCAATCCGTTGGGCTATTCCTATAAGTGTCACAAACAGCCCTAGAGTTCGTACTAGAATAACACCTTAAGATACAAATCAACCAAAACCCTAATGTCACCTAGATACTTCAATGTCACCTCAAGTATCCGTGGGAATGATTATACGATATGCATCACACAATCTCAATTCATCTATTCAACCAACACAAAGAACCTCAAAGAGTGCCCCAAAGTTTCTACCGGAGAATCACGACGAAAACGTGTGCCAACCCCTATGCATAGGTTCCCAATGTCACAAAACCCGCAAGTTGGTCACCAAAACGTACATCAAGTGGCACATGGTATCCCATTGTCACCACAGATATCCATGGCAAGACATACATCAAGTGTTCTCAAGTCTTTAAAGACTCAATCCGATAAGATTACTTCAAAGGGGAAACTCGATTCATTACAAGAGATAAGAGGGGGGAAGAAACATCATAGGATCCAAATATAATAGCAAAGCTCGCGATACATCAAGATCGTATCATCTCAAGAACATGAGAGAGAGAGAGAGATCAAACACATAGCTACTGGTACATACCCTTAGCCCCGAGGGAGAACTACTCCCTCCTCGTCATGGAGAGCACCGGGATGATGAAGATGGCCACTGGAGAAGGATTGCCCCCTCCGGCAGGGTGCCGGAACGGGTCTAGATTGAGTTTCAGTGGCTACTGAGGCTTCTGGCAGCGGAACTCCCGATCTATGTTGCTCTCGGATGTTTTTAGGGTATATGGAGATATATAGGCGGAAGAAGTACGTCGGTGGAGCTCCGAGGGGCCCACGAGGCAGGGGGCGCGCCTAGGGGGGCGCCCTCCACCCTCGTGACCTCCCCGGAAACTTCTTGGAGTAGGGTCCAAGTCTCCTGGATCACGTTCGGTGAGAAGATCACGTTCCCGAAGGTTTCATTCCGTTTGGACTCCGTTTGATATTCTGTTTCCTCGAAATACTGAAATAGGCAAAAAAACAGCAATTCTGGGCTGGGCCTCCGGTTAATAGGTTAGTCCCAATAATAATATAAAAGTGGAAAATAAATCCAATATAGTCCAAAATAGTAGATAAAGTAGCATGGAGCAATCAAAAATTATAGATACGTTGGAGATGTATCACCGCTCCGTACGTGTCTCGCCGGCGATGATGGGGAAGAAGAAGACGGCGGCTCTGGAGCGGGTGAAGAAGGCGACGGCAAAGGCGAAGGGTAAGGCGACTAGTCGGGGTGGATCTTCCTCACGAGCCGGCCTGCCGAAGGGCTGGATCCAGGGCGACTGGATCCGCTCGACGATCCGCCAAGAAGACCTCGACGACCTAGCCAACGGAGGACTAATCCCCCATGGATCGCGCGACTTCCGGGGAAGGAATCCGAGCCGCAACCTCGGGAGGGTGAGCGCGTTCTCCTTGCCACCCACGTCGACCGTGGGTTTTCCTTGCCTCCTCACCCTTTCTTTCGGGGATTTCTAAATTTCTTTGGGGCACAACTCCACCACTTCACTCCCAACACAATCATGTATCTCGCTGCTTTCGTGTCTTTGTGCGAGAATTTCTTGGGTTGTCGGCCTCACTGGGGTCTTTTCAAGCACATTTTCACCTGTCGTTCTGAGGCGGTGAAAAAGGCCAATCCGAGTGATGAGATAACACAAGTGATTCAGATGTGTGGGGGTCTTGGTGTTCAGATGAGAGGGAAAAGTTCCTTTCCGGCCATGATTCTTCCCGACTCGGTCCGCGGATGGCAGTCGACCTGATTTTACTGCCAAGACGAGCCGACGCCAGGGCAGTCGACTGGCCTCCCTCCTTTTACCATGGACCGAGTGAGGAAACCCTCCTCTTTGAAGGTGATCCCGGAGGAGAAGGCGCAAGTTAGGGTGCTGGTCGAACGAGTGGTCCAGCTTATCCGTGATGGGGTCACTGGTATGGATCTCTTGGAGGTTTTCCTTCGGCAGTGCATCCAGCCTCTTCAAGCTCGAGACCATCCGATGTGGATGTATTCGGGTCTTGACGACACCACTCGGATTCACATGGAGGAGGTCGATGACGACACACTGGAGGGGTGGCTGTCGGGCATCACCGGAAACAAGGACAACCCCAGGGGAGCCAGGAGAGTTCCTCCATTCGACCAGTCCCATGAACCAGAAAAGGTCCGATTCTGAGCTTTTGATTAAAATCTGAATTCACTCGCACAGCTGTCTATACTGCGTCGACTGACTTTATTCTTCCTGCTTTCTTTCAGGCCCTTATCAAAATGTACTCAGTGCCCAACGGAGAGCAAGAGAAAGATCCGGAAGGAGAGGCGAGCGGTGGCGACAGTGGCGAATGGCATTCTGACGGAGAAGAGGATGAAGAAAGCGATGACTCAAGTGACAAAGAAGAAGTCGAGTCGCCTGCTCGCAGGGAGAGGTGATCCAAGCTTGACCAAGAACGACCGAGCGCCCATGAAAAGGCGATTGCTCAGACTGGTCAGTCTTCAAAGCGTCCTCGGACATCTTCACCAACCCCAACTGAAAAAGTGTCAAAGCATCTCAAAGTTGCAGAGCAAAAGCCTCGGAAGGCGCTGCCGAAGATTAAGATTGACATCCCCGTCGCTTCTACGTGAGTGTCTCCCTTTGTATTCACTCGATGCTCCGTGCTGTTTATTTTTTCTTGATTTAACCAGACGAACTTTGGAACTGGCAGCGCTGCTACTTCCGGGACCTCAGCTTATAGAGATGAGGATGAGGTAATGGAGGATGCAGTCACTTCCAATCTGGGTATGATTTATGTCATTCTGTCTTTATTTGGTCGACTCAACTGCAATGTGTACCATTGGGTGATGTGATTTTGGCGATTGATCTTTGAACAGCTCCTAACATTATTGACCTCCCCGATGATGATGATGAAGAGCCTGAGAGGTCTTTGACAAGGAAAAATAGGAAAGCTCCTGCAAGCAAGGTGCCACAGTCGATGCCGATGGCGGAACCAGTCGTTTAGGATGCTGGTGATGCCAATCGGGGTTCTGTTACCTTCGTCGTACCATTGTCGAGTGCCCTGCCTTCTTCGTCGACTGCTCAAGCTCCTGCCGACCCACCTTCAGTTTTTGCGATCCATCATGTCCCAGAGGACGAAGTGAATGCTGCCAAGGAAGCCATACGCCAGGTGGGAATTATGATGGAGAAGGTGAAGATGGTGCGGGACGCCAGTCAGGTCGCCTATGACGCCAGCTCGGCTCTCCAAAGCAATGTTCAGGTTAGCTGGTCACCGCTTGTTCTGTTAGGATATGCTATCTGGAGACTCTCTTTCCAAAAATCTTTGCATCTGTACACCCACTGGGTGCGTCAATTGAATTTTTGGACTAGTGGGGGCACGCTGAGTGCACCCACTGGGTGTAGTCCCCGAGACTGCGGTGTACTGCTGGCAATCGACTGTAGTCTTTGTATTTTGATTATTTCGCTCGATCTGGTCTGGCTGTGTCGAGTGTAAACTGAACCGGTGGGGGCACGCAAAGTGCACCCACTGGGTGTAGTCCCTGAGACCATGGTGGACTGCGGGCAGTCGACCGTAGTCTTAGTATTGATTGTCTTTGTCGTTTTTTGCTGTAAAATAACTTCCCCTCCCTGATTGCAGAGATCTTGTGATCTTGGAGCTCGCTTTGATGACTTGGAGAAACAGCAGATCCAGCTAAACCTTGACTTGGATTTGGCCAAGACAGAGCTGCAAAAGGCCAAGGACGACGCCAATGGTAAGACGAGCTTGTCGACTGGTTTGTCTTAGGCTTGAGTACCCTTCTGCTCTTTCTGAATCAAGCACCATTTCTTTGCAGAAAAACTGAACGAAGCTCTGGCGAAGAAGGATCAGGATTTGGCTGCTGCTCAAAAGAAAGCTGACGACAGAACTGCTCTGGCTGAACAGAAACTGGCTTCAGTCGGCCAATTGGAAGAAGAGAACGCCAAGAGGAGATCTGCCTGAACGAAGCCAACAAGGAGTGCACGCACTTGAAGAAAAACAATATCAACCTGTACGAGAAGATGGAAGGCATCGCTCGCAGGAGGGCCGATCTGGAGAGTTATCTGAGCCTTGCCAAGAAGTTGTTCATCAAGCTTGAAGGTATACATTTTGTTCCGACTGATGTTTTTCTTTTTTTTGTCGACTCAGCATACGAAAATTGACTTATCCTTGGATCGTGAATGCAGAGTTTTGCCAGAACTTCGAGGAGGAGACTGGGCGGATTGAGCCAGGTTTGGACCCCATCAACTCTCCCGTGAAAGATGAAACTGCCATGAATCTGCTCCGACTAGAATACCGCATTGACGGTGTTGTCGACTACTTGGCTCGACTGAAGGTCGCCACGTCACAGATCGACACGGCAATTTGGCTAGGGGCCACGCTCCAGAATGATCTCGAGTCTCTGATGACTCGACTTAACGAGATCTCTGGTCGAGTGCAGGAGTGGAAGAAATCTTCTGCCCGGTGTGGTGCTGATGTGGCTCTGTCTTTGGTTCGTGTCCACTGCAAGGAGGTGCGACAAGATAAGCTGGCAGCAATCAAGGTCGCCAACACCCAGAGAAAAGTTGACGTTTGAAGTTGTGGATTTCCAGAGTGCTTATCACGCTATTTTGGGCAGGCCGGCTTATGCACGCTTCATGGCTCGGCCATGTTATGTGTATCTCAAATTGAAGATGCCTGGTCCCAAAGGTGTGACCACTGTTACGGGCAATCGGAAGAAAGCAGAAGAGTGTTTTCAGAAAGGCTCAAAGATCGCTGATGCTCACATGGCAGTGGTGGAGCTGCAGGAGTACCAGAAGACTGCAGACCCGAGTGATTTGTTGCGAGCCAAGAAGCTCGCTACAGAATCAGCTTTTCAGTCGTCTCGTGAAACAAAGTCGGTTCACATTCACCCGACCGATCCCAGTGTTGCTCCGACTCATATCTCAACAACACTCGACTCCAAATAGGAAGAAGCGCTCATCCAGTTCCTCCGTGAGAACTGGGACATCTTCGCATGGAAGCCTTCTGACATGTCGGGTGTTCCCAGGGGGCTGGCTGAGCACCGCCTACGAGTCAACTCAAAGGTGAAACCCGTCAAAGAACATCTCCGACGGTCCGCCATCCAGAAGAGAAAGGATATTGGTGAGGAGGTGGCTCGGCTCTTAGCAGCGGAGTTCATCCAAGAGATTTACCACTCCAAGTGGCTCGCCAACGTTGTCATGGTCCCCAAGAAGGACAAGTCACTTCGCATGTGCATTGACTTTAAACATATCAATCGGGCCTGCCCGAAAGATCATTTTCCTCTCCCCGCATCGACCAGATAGTCGACTCGACTGCGGGATGTGAGCGACTGCCTTTTTTAGACGCCTATTCCGGGTACCATCAGATCCGTCTGTATGGACCTGACGAGATCAAAATAACTTTCATCACTCCATTCGGGTGCTTCTGTTACGTTACCATGCCATTCGGCCTCAAGAATGCCGGAGCCACATTCATGAGGATGAGTCAGAAGTGTTTGCTCACTCAAATCAGTCGGAATGTGGAAGCATACATGGATGATATTGTGGTCAAGTCACGGAAGGGTTCCGACCTGCTGACTGACCTTGCTGAAACCTTTGCCAACCTCAGGAGGTATGATATCAAGCTTAATCCATCAAAGTGCACATTCGGAGTTCCTGGCGGAAAGTTACTCGGTTTTCTCGTTTTTGAACGGGGAATCGACGCCAATCCAGAAAAAGTTGGTACTATACTCCGGATGAAACGTCTTGTGCGAGTGCACGACGTCCAGAAGCTTACTGGTTGCTTGGCCGCTTTAAGTCGATTCATCTCTCGTCTCGGTGAAAAGGCATTGCCTCTTCACCGATTGATGAAGAAGTCAGACAAGTTCAAGTGGACTCCTGAAGCTGATGCAGCGTTTGCAGAGCTCAAAGCTCTGCTCTCCACCCAGCCGGTGCTTGCTGATCCAATCAGCAAAGAGCCCTTGCTGCTTTACATCGCCGCCACGGGACAAGTCGTCAGTACGGTACTTACGGTCGAGCGGGAAGAAGAAGGAAAAGCCTTCAAAGTTCAGCACCCAGTATATTATGTTTCTGAAGTTTTGACCCCGTCAAAGCAAAGATATCCTCATTATCAGAAGCTTGTATATGGGATTTATATGACCACAAAGAAGGTTGCTCACTACTTCTCTGATCATTCCATTACAGTCGTCAGCGACGCTCCATTGTCAGAGATCCTGCACAACAGAGATGCAACTGGTCGAGTGGCAAAATGGGCGATTGAACTCCTTCCTCTAGATATCAAGTTTGAGGCAAAGAAAGCTATCAAGTCCCAAGCAATAGCAGATTTCGTCGCCGAGTGGATTGAACAACAACTGCCGACTCAGGTTCACTCGGAGCATTGGACCATGTTCTTCGATGGTTCCAAAATGCTGAATGGTTCCGGTGCCGGGGTAGTATTGGTCTCCCCCCGAGGAGATAAGCTCAGATATTTCCTTCAAATCCACTTTGATTCCTCCAATAACGAAGCAGAATATGAAGCACTTTTATATGGGTTGCGCATGGCCATTTCACTCGGCGTCTGTCGCCTCATGGTCTATGGCGACTCAGATTTGGTGGTTAATCAAGTGATGAAGGAGTGGGACGTCAGAAGTCCGGCCATGACTGGTTATTGCAATGCAGTGAGAAAGCTGGAGAAGAAATTCGAGGGGTTAGAACTTCATCACATACCCCGACTGAAAAATCAAGCAGCTGATGATTTGGCGAAAATAGGTTCCAAAAGAGAAGCCATTCCCAGCAATGTGTTTTTGAAACACATCCACACACCATCAGTTCAGGAGGATCCCTTCACTGAAGAAGCCCCGCAGCCAAAAAGTGCCACGGATCCGATTGAAGTTGAAGTTCCAGCTGTGGTCGACCTGATCATGGAAGTTTTGGTCATCACTCCCGACTGGATGGTACCGTACATCGCGTACATCCTAAGGAAAGAACTCCCAGAGGACGAAGAAGAGGCTCGACAGATCGTCCGTCGATCCAAGGCCTTTACAGTCATAAAGGGACAGTTGTATAGAGAAAGCGCGACTGGAGTCAGTCAGAAGTGTATAACACCAGAAGAAGGTCAGATAATCCTTGATGATATCCACTCGGGGACCAGTGGTCATCATGCGTCCTCTCGGACCATTGTGGCTAAAGCATACCGAGCGGGATTCTACTGGCCAAGGGCGAATGAAATGGCGAAAGAGATAGTCGACAAATGTGAAGGATGTCAGTTTTACTCCAATATGTCACACAAACCCGCGTCAGCCCTGAAAACCATTCCACTCATCTGGCCCTTCGTTGTTTGGGGACTGGACATGGTTGGACCACTGAGAACGGGCAGGAGCGGCTTCACTCATGTGCTAGTAGCAGTCGACAAGTTCACCAAATGGATTGAAGCTAAGCCTATCAAGAATCTTGATGCTTGCACTGCTATCAGTTTCATCAGAGAGTTGATATTCAGATATGGAGTTCTGCACAACATCATCACTGACAATGGGTCAAACTTCGATTCTGACAAAGTCAGAGCCTTTTGCGCCTCTCAAGGCACACAAGTCGACTACGCTTCAGTCGCTCACCCCCCAGTCGAATGGACAAGCGGAAAGAGCAAACGACTTAATTCTCAAAGGACTGAAACCCAGACTGATGCGCGATCTCAAGCACGCAACAGGTGCATGGGTCGACGAGCTTCCATCAGTTCTTTGGGGATTGAGGACAACCCCGAACCGATCGACTGGAAGAACCCCATTCTTTCTGGTCTACGGAGCCGAAGCAGTTTTGCCGAGTGACCTGCTTCACAACGCACCCCGAGTCAAGCTCTACTCTAAAGATGAAGCAGAACAAGCCCGGCAGGACACAGTCGACCTCCTGGAAGAAGAAAGAGAAACGGCCATGATCCGATCTACCATCTATCAGCAAGACTTGCGTCGGTTCCATGCCAGAAATGTGAAGAGTCAAGCCTTCCAAGAAGGAGACTTAGTTCTCCGAGTGGATCAACAGAAACCACACAAACTCGCTCCTACTTGGGAAGGTCCCTTCATAGTCACCAGAATCCTCCACAATGGAGCGTACCACCTTTATAATGTCGATCGCCAGATTGATGAGCCACGAGCCTGGAATGCGGAGCTGCTCCGCCCCTTTTATACTTGAATTCTCACTCAGATGAGATGTAATAAGAAAAACTTCTGTAGTTTATTTATCAAAGACAAGAGCATTATAATTTTCCCAGTGATTGTTATTGTTTTTGTTTGCGTGAGAAATCCCCCAGTGGGTGGCTTAGCTGCGAATCCGTTTCGCCTAAGTTTGTAAAAATAATTTCCTACCGAGTGGTGAGACAGCTCCCACTCGGAGGCTTAGCTGCAAACCCGTTTCGCCTAAGTGTTTGAAAAATCCTACCGAGTGGTGAGCCAGCCTCCCACTCGGGGGCTTAGCTGCAGTCCAGTACTCGCCTAAGTTTGAAAAATCCTACCGAGTGGAGAGCGACCCTCCCACTCGGGGGCTTAGCTGCAGTCCAGTACTCGCCTAAGTTTGAAAAATCCTACTGAGTGGAGAGCGACCCTCCCACTCGGGGGCTTAGCTGCAGTCCAGTACTCGCCTAAGTTTGAAAAATCCTACCGAGTGGAGTGCGACCCTCCCACTCGGGGGCTTAGTTGTAGTCCAGTACTTGCCTAAGTTTGAAAAATTCTACCGAGTGGTGAGCCAGCCTCCCACTCGAGGGCTTAGCTGCAGTCCAATACTCGCCTAAGTTTGAAAAATCCTACCGAGTGGTGAGCCAGCCTCCCACTCGGGGGCTTAGCTGCAGTCCAGTACTCGCCTAAGTTTGAAAAATCCTACCGAGTGGAGAGCGGCCCTCCCACTCGGGGGCTTAGCTGCAGTCCAGTACTCGCCTAAGTTTGAAAAATCCTACTGAGTGGAGAGCGACCCTCCCACTCGAAGGCTTAGTTGCAGTCCAGTACTCGCCTAAGTATGAAACCCATCCCAATCCGCAAGGACGACGAGGTGCAGGTCGACTGCCACCTTCTCCTTCAGAGCTTCACCACAAATACAACGTGTGCTCCATCCCAATCCGCAAGGACGACGAGGTGCAGGTCGACTGCCACCTTCTCCTTCGGAGCTTCGCCAAAAATACAACATGCGCTCCATCCCGACCTGCAAGGACAATGAGGTGCAGGTCGACTGCTACCTTCTCCTTCGGAGCTGCGCCACAAATACAAAAGTTGTCTCGAGTGAAGAACGAGTTCCACTCAACGGAGAATTCGTGAAGGTATTCAACGATAAACCAAGTTCAGATAAATCCTAAAGGTTCCAGACCGCAGATCGAAGTGCTCGGGCATTCAGCCCGAAAGAGTTTAACGGTTACAAAAACCACTCGGCATTCCGAGGCAAATTTAAGGTGGGGCATAAAAGTTTGTATTCTTGGAATCACCGAAAACCACATCAAGAGCAATTTGGGCGAGTGACTCAGCCTTCTTCCCAGGAATGACTCTATGGAAACTCATGTTGCTGGTACTGAGTCTGGACATCGGAATGCCCATCCCTTTCAACGTCTCAGCATACATTATGTTCAAACCACTGCCACCATCCATCAAGACTTTGGTCAGTCGAGTGCCTTCAACAACTGGGTCGACCACCAAAGCTTGCCTCCCAGGGGTGGCAATGTGCGTCGGGTGATCGGACTGGTCGAATGTGATGGCAGTCTGAGACCACTTCAGATAACTGGGTGTCGCCGGAGCAACCATATTCACCTCACGGTTGATAACTTTCAGTCGACTTTTGCTTTTAACATCAGAAAAAATCATCAAGGTGGAATTGACCTAGGGGTATCCATCATCACTGTCTTCCTTGTCCTCAACTTTGTCCGACTCCTTTTCCTTATCTTTGGGTTGTTTGCCCTGGAACTGTTGGATCAAGAGCCGACACTGTCGAGTGGTATGTTTCGGGTAAATGAGCTTACCCTCTTCATCTTTCTTGGTGTGGATGTGACATGGCAAATCCAACACATCATTTTTGTCTTGGTCTTTAACTTTCTTGGGGTTCCAAGGTCCTTTGGGTTTCCCCTTAAACTTTCCTTGAGTTACAGCCAAGGTTTCCCCAGGAGCAGCTGGCTCGGCTTTCCACTTCTGTTTCCGATTGGAATTTCCTCCTCCGGTTTCTTGGGCGACTGACTTGTGCTTGCCACTCCGGAGTCGATCCTCATCTTCACCATTAGCGTACTTGGTGGCAATCTCCATCATCCGATTCAGAGACATGTATCCGGTTCGACCGAATTTCAGATTCAGTTCTCTGTACTTGACGCCTTCTTTGAAGGCACAGACTGCTTGGTGATCAGGCACATTCTCTACCGTGTGATGTAACGTGATCCATCTCTGGATGTAATCCCTCAAAGTTTCATTTGGCTTCTGCATGCAAGACCACAGTTCCGTCAGCCCTGCCGGTCGCTTGCATGTTCCTTCAAATGTGGTGACAAACACTCGGGCGAGATCTTCCCAAGTGTAAATGCTGCTGGGTGCTAACTGATTCAGCCACGCTCTAGCCGAGCCCTCCAAAATGAGAGGCAGGTGCTTCATGGCCACTTCATCATTGCCACCGCCAATCTGGACAGCCACTCGGTAGTCTTCAAGCCAAGTATCGGGCTTGGACTCACTAGTGAACTTACTGATTCCAGTAGCCAACCTAAAGTTGGGAGGAATCACAGCGGCCCTGATGGCTCTACTAAAGCACTCTGGCCCCGAAACATGTACTCTGCTGCTGGTAGGTGCATCTCTGTCATGACCTTCTCGGTGAGCTATGTTCCTGTCGACCAAACCTTGAACAAGAATGGATCTCGCATCAAAGCCTGGTTCCCTGGGGTCGACTGGAATCCTTCGCCCAATGCTATGAGGGCGCCTGTCATCCTGTTGTCGAGGCACATACGATCCACTCCTCGGGGGAGGGGTGGGCACTCGACGTCGATCGTCACGATCGAATTGGTGATCATACTGCTCACGGTTTCCATGCTGATCACGCCGGTTCCCACGTCCCGCACGCCTCGGGGGTAATCTTGGGCTATGAGCCGACCGGACTGTGTCTGTAGTAATGGATCTGCTATGAATCCTGTTCCGCGACTGAGAAACAGCGAAATTCTAGTCTCCTGCTGCCCGGAGTAACGCTCTGATCTGCAGCAAGCCTCTGCCAGCCTCTGACTGGGAAGGCTGAATCAACTCTGCTATACGGGCTGCAGCTGCTAAATTCTAAATCGGAGTTCGATATACCTGCGGGGGCGGAAAGAGCTGATGTCGACTGGATTCTGGAACCCGTTGTCGCGCACACTCGTCGAGTTCCCACTAGAGGTTCTCCAGTCGAGTGCGCTCAGCCAAGTTTGCCAGGCGCGCGTCCTCCAAGGCACAAGCCTCGGGGGTTTCTCCAACGATAGGAGTGTGCAGTGCATCCATGTTCTAGCGACGAAGTTCTTCTCTCTGCAGCGACGTGAGAGGCTCGGGGAGATATTCCTCATGGGGATGCGACGGGTCGCCTCCACCTGCGCCTCCGTCGGTGCAGGGAAAACCGGGAGGACTGGGCGGTCCATCGACCATTAGAACCTCCGCCGCCGGATCACTGCTGTCGCACTCGGATGTGGTCTCTGCGGAGCAAGTCGATAGGTCGAACATGCCGTAGAGGGATTCGTCGGGCTCGATCGCCGCGACTTGAGGGGTGGCCGACTGGCGTGCCACCGCGTGTCTCACCCACTACTGAAGTCTCGACCAACCAGAGCGCTTGCGCCGGCGAGAAACAGGGAGGGAGGACAACACAGGGGTCGACCGATAATGGGTCGACGATTGCCGCAATAGGACGCCGCGGACGCATGCGCGAAAGTGCATTGCCCTGCGGACAGGGAGTGCATCCACGTCGAGCGGAGCCTCCTGAAGCCAAGAGGAGTCGTCGGCGATGAACGTGAGCGCGCCGAGATGGATCTCGCGGCCCTCCACCAAAACTCCGCCAAAAACCATGATGATTTGGATCGGAAAAGATTGCAACTCCTCCAACAAATCGCTAAGACACCGGCCCCACGGTGGGCGCCAACTGTCGTGGTTCTAAGTCTGACAGTAATGTAGGGGGGTAGGTATGGAGAGGCAAGATCTTAGCTATGGAGTAGTTGTAAGCACATGAGGTTTACGAGTTCAGGCCCTTCTCGGAGGAAGTAATAGCCCTACGTCTTGGAGCCCGGAGGTGGTCGACTGGATTATGTGTGTATGAATTACAGGGGTGCGAGCCCTTTACACTGAGGAGGGGGGTGGCTTATATAGAGTTCGCCAGACCCCTCCGGCCCTCAGTTATGCAGGGTTTTAAGTACATTAAGGTCGGGCGTTACTGGTAACGCCCCTAATAAAGTGCTATGATGACCATAAAAGCTACTTAATGACCGACCGTTAGCGTGCGGAGTGACTTTAGGTCTCCTGGCCGTCGAGTGGTTGGATCTTGGTCGAGTGATTGCTTCTTGGTCGAGTGTCTTCGAGTCTGTCGAGTGGAACACCTCCAAGTCGATTGAAAGGTGATTTCTTCTAGAGATGTCCTTGGGTAGGGCAGTTAGGATAGGTCCATGACCCTACCCTAGGTACATAGCTTCATCAACTATTGTACTCCCTTGCCAGAAAGATGATAAGGTATACAATAGGACTGGTAAACAGCATAGCATACTTTATAGAACCTATGACTGAGGCATAGAGAATGATTTTTCATGTTCTTTCTATTTTCTGCTGTGGTCGGGTTTTGAGTCTTTACTCAACTTCACAGCTTGCAACACAGGCAAGAACTCCTTCTTTGACTGTTCCATTTTGAACTACTTCAAAATCTTGTCAATGTATGTACTCATTGAAAAAACTTATCAAGCGTCTTGATCTATCTCTGTAGATCTTGATGCTCAATGTGTAAGCAGCTTCATCGAGGTCTTTCTTCGAAAAACTCTTTTCAAACACTCCTTTATGCTTTCCAGAAAATTCTACATTATTTCCGATCAACAATATGTCATTCACATATACTTATCAGAAATGTTGTAGTGCTCCCACTCACTTTCTTGTAAATACATGCTTCGCCGCAAGTCTGTATAAAACCATATGCTTTGATCACTTTATCAAAGCATATATTCCAACTTCCGAGATGCTTGCACCAGTCCATAGATGGATCGCTGGAGCTTGCTCACTTTGTTAGCACCTTTAGGATCGACAAAACCTTCTGGTTGCATCATATACAACTCTTCTTTTAAGAAATCCATGAAGGAATACAGTTTTGACATCCATTTGCCAGATTTCATAAAATGCGGCAACTGCTAACATGATTCGGAGAGACTTTTAAGCATTGATACGAGTGAGAAAAACTCATCGTAGTCAACACCTTGAACTTGTCAAAAACATTTTTTGATAATTCGAGCTTTGTAGATAGTAACACTACTATCAGCGTCCGTCTTCCTCTTGAAGATCCATTTATTCTTAATGACTCACCGATCATCGGGCAAGTCAATCAAAGTCCATACTTTATTCTCATACATGGATCCCATCTCAGATTTCATGGCCTCAAGCCATTTCGCGGAATCAGGGCTCATCATCGCTTCCTCATAGTTCGTAGGTTCGTCATGGTCAAGTAACATGACATACAGAACAGGATTACCGTACCACTCTGGTGCAGATCTCACTCTGGTTGACCTACGAGGTTCGGTAGTAACTTGATCTGAAGTTACATGATCATCATCATTAGCTTCCTCATTAATTGGTGTAGGAGTCACAGGAACAGATTTATGTGATGAACTACTTTCCAATAAGGGAGTAGGTACAGTTACCTCATCAAGTTCTACTTTCCTCCCACTCACTTCTTTCTTGTAACGCCCCAGATATACTTTCCATATTTGTATCCAACTCTTGCCGTCTCCGGCGCTAAGTTATATTTATTTCTCGGGTTCGGGTCTTTGTCTCCGTGTGTTGTTTTCTTTTTTTCGTGCATCTCTTATCATGTCATCACGTGCATTGCATTTGCATACATGTTCATCTCATGCATTCGAGCATTTTCCCCGTTGTCCGTTTTGCATTCCGGCGCTTCGTTCTCCTCCGGTGGTCATTTCTAGTCTTCTTTCGTGTGTGGGGTTTAAACATTTCCGGATTGGACCGAGACTTGCCAAGCGGCCTTGGTTTACTACCGGTAGACCGCCTGTCAAGTTTCAGGTCATTTGGACTTCGTTTGATACTCCAACGGTTAACCGAGGGACCGAAAAGGCCTCGTGTGTGTTGCAGACCAACACCCTCCAAATTTGGCCCAAAACCCACCAAACTCTGCTCTATGTCCTAGAGCGTTCGATCACGATCGTGTGGGCGAAAACCGCACCTCATTTGGACTCTTCTAGCTCCCTCTATGCCTATATATACACCCCTCCGTTTTCGGATCTCTCCCTCTCCCCGAAACCCTAAAAAAAAATCATCCCCGCCAGATCCGCGCCGACGGACGTGTCCGCCCCCGGCCGGACGCGTCCGCCACCGCCCGCCTCCGCCATCCACGACGCGACACGTGGCGCCTCCGTGCCCACTTCGTCGGCCGCCGCCGCCGGCCCGCGAGAGCCCGGGGCCGGCCGTCTTCTTCCTCGACCGGGCCCGAGTCCCCGCCACCCGCGCGCCCTCTTCTTCCCCGAGCCCGGCCGATTCCCCGCCGCCGTGCCAACTCCGGCAGCCGCGCCGCCCCGCCTCGGCTTCCGCGGCTCCGCCACCGACCACGCCGTCCCTCGGCGTCCGCGCCACCGACCACGCCGCCCCTCGCCACTCCGGCCACCCGGCCTCCTCCTCCCGCCTCGAGCTCCGACGAGCTTCAAGCCCGACTCCGGTGAACCTCGGCGTCCGTGCCCCGGCGAGCCCCGATCCAGATCTGAACGTGAACAGTAAACCCTAGGGTTGACTTTTGCCTCTCTCCGTTAAGTTTTTATGCTACCTTTGACTGCTTGTATCTTTGCAACCGTAGCTCCGTTTTGGGCATATGATATATCAGAATCTTCGCCTCGACATGTACATCATTTCGTTCCATTGCATCATTTGCATTTGAGGTCATCTTGATGCCCAAAATGCTGTTAGAAGGAGGCTTCGTGAGTTAAATTGCAGATCCGTTAGTTCATCATGCACTTTTGTCATTTTTGCCATGTTTAATTCGTGCATGATATGCCTGTGCCGCTTTGGGATGAATTGTTAAGCATTTTGTCTTCTTTCCAGAGGTGCCACCCATGTATTTTTAGGATGTGTGTGTTGTCTTGTGCAAGCTTGCGAAGAGAGGTACCTGAGATTGCAGATTTCAGGGACTTAGTGATTTTCACTAAGTCTGGGATATTTTAGTTCATGATGCTATATGTCCAGCTTGTTTCCTAGTGATCTGTGCCTCTTTTGAGGATGATCAGTAAGGGAGTTTTGATATTTATGTTATGCTCTATCCATCCTTGTTGGCATATGTGGAGTGCTCTAGGTTGACTCAATCGAGCTCAACTTTTGCTTCGTTGTTAATCTGGGCAGATCGTCAACTTGTTTGCGATTTTGCCGATGCTACCGTTAGTGTTCCATGCATGCTATGCCTTTGTTCTTGCCATGTGTAGCTAGCACATTATGCCTTCTTGCTGGTTATATGCTTTCCTTGCCATGACTTGCACCATAGTGAGTGCATCGAGCTCGTTTACATGCCTTCGTGAGTTATATTTCAGCGTGTCTCAGTTTTCACTAAGTCTGAAAACTGATTGTGTTCGAGCTATGTTCATGAGCTCGGTAGAGTATTTTGTGAACCCTTTTGACCCCAGGTCATTTTGGGTGTTTTGTTAAGCTTGTTGAGTAGCTCCATGCCATGTTCTTACTTGTCATGTTCAGGTTTTCTATCATGTTGTTTTGCTGCTCCGAAGAGAGCATCGTGATCTGAAATTTCAGACTAGTGTTAATTTCACTAAGTCTGAAATCTGTTTTGCATTTGCGTTTTAGCCATGCTTGTTTGAACCTCTTAATGGATGAATTTGCCTATGGCTCAGTGCTAGTGTTTTGTCAACCATCTTGTGTACATCACTGCCATGTATTTTGTTTTCATGTTTGGTGGCTGTAGCATGTTCATTTCGTTGCATTTGGATGCCTACTTGCTGTAAATCGCAGACCGGTGTCGTATCTTAAAACGCTCGCCATTTCCAAACCGTAGCTCCGATTCCTATGATCTTTATATCGTTTTCAAGCGATTTCATTCCCTCTATCCAGTGGCACACTTGGTTTTCCAAGTTGATGCCAGGTTCATGCATTTACTGTCATATCTTGCATTTTGCATCCCGCATCGCATCCCGCATAGCATATCGTCATTTCATCTTATTGCTTGGTCTTGCCCGTGGTTGATTGTATCCTTGTTGCTTGTTTGTCTTGTTGGGTAGAGCCGGGAGACGAGTTCGCTACCGAGGAGCCCGTTGAGATTGCTTGTGAGGATCCAGTCAACTCTGACAACTGTGCAGGCAAGATGATCATACCCTCGAAATCACTACTATCTTTGCTATGCTAGTTTGCTCGCTCTTTTGCTTTGCCACTGCAACGATGCCTACCTTTTGCTTGTCAGCCTCCCAATTGCCATGTTGAACCTCTAACCCACCTTTGTCCTAGCAAACCGTTGATTGGCTATGTTACCGCTTTGCTCAGCCCTTCTTATAGCGTTGTTAGCTGCAGGTGAAGATTGGAGCCGTTCCTTGTTGGAACATTTATTTACTTGTTGGGATATCATTATATTGCTATGTTATCTTAATGCATCTATATACTTGGTAAAGGGTGGAAGGCTCGGCCTCTCGCCTAGTGTTTTGTTCCACTCTTGCCGCCCTAGTTTCCATCATATCGGTGTTATGTTCCCGGATTGTTGCGTCCCTTACGCGGTTGGGTTATAATGGGAACCCCTTGATAGTTCGCCTTGATTAAAGCTTTTCCAGCAATGCCCAACATTGGTTTTACCATTTGCCACCTAGCCTCTTTTTCCCTTGGGTTTCCGGAGCCCGAAGGTCATCTTATTTTAACCCCCCCGGGCCAGTGCTCCTCTGAGCGTTGGTCCAAACTAGAGTCCTGTGCAGCGCCCCCTCGAGGAAACTCGAGGTTTGGTTTTAGTTGTATGGAGCGCTCATCTGAGTGTGCCCTGAGAAAGAGATATGTGCAGCTCCTATCGGGATTTGTCGGCACATTCGGGCAGTGTTGCTGGTCTTGTTTTAACCTGTCGAATTGTCTTGTTGTACCGGGTTGCCGAGTCTGATCGGTGTGTCTCGGGTGGAGGTCTATTCCTTCGTTGACCGTGAGAGCTTGTCATGGGCTAAGTTGGGACTCCCCTGCAGGGATTGAACTTTCGAAAGCCGTGCCCGCGGTTATGGGCAGATGGGAATTTGTTAATGTCCGGTTGTAGATTACTTGAACTAAACTTAATTAAAATGAATCAACCGTGTGTGTTACCGTGATGGCCCCTTCTCGGCGGAGTCCGGGAAGTGGACACGGTGTTGGAGTTATGCTTGCGCAGGATGTTCCTTTAGCTTCTCGCTCGTGCTTCGCCTTCTCTTCTCGCTCTCTTTTGCGTATAAGTTAGCCACCACATATGCTAGTCGCTTGCTGCAGCTCCACATATTTTTGCCTTATCCATTCCTATGAGCTTAAATAGTCTTGATCACGTGGGTGTGAGATTGCTGAGTCCCTGTGGCTCACAGATACTACAACTCCAGATGCAGGTCCAGGTGTTTCTGCTCCAGTTGATGATTACGAGCTCAAGTGGGAGTTCGACGAGGACTCTCAGCGATACTACGTGTCTTTTCCGGATGATCAGTAGTGGTGCCTAGTTGGGGTTATCGATTCAGGACCTTGTCGCATGTTGGGGGTCTTTTCTATTTTGGCGTCGTAGTCGGGCCATGAGTGTTTGTTTGATGGATGTTATTTATGAACTCTGATGTGACGTGGCGAGTGTAAGCCAACTATGTTATCTCCCCCTTTTATTATAAATTACATGGGATGTTGTAATGATTGCCTGACTTGCGACATTGCTTTCAATGCGGTTATGCCTCTAAGTCATGCCTCGACACGTGGGAGCTATAGCCGCATCGAGGGCGTTACAAGTTGGTATCAGAGCCATCCCCGACCTTAGGAGCCCCATTGCTTGATCGTTTTTAGCAGCCGAGTTGTGTCTAGAAATATGTTTTGAGTCCTTAGGAATTATATATCGGAGAGCTTAGGAATTCTTTTACTTCCCAGTCTCCTCATCGCTCTGGTAAGGCATCCTGACGTAGAGTTTTGACTCTTCTCTTCTCAAATTTCACTAATTTTTTTTAGGATCACGCGAGTATTTTGGTTTTGTTCCGATGGTTTTGTGACGAGAACATTGTTCTTGGTGCCTCCTGTCTTTAGGGGTTGTGGCAGTGTCCCGGGGAGTTGAGCTCCGAGGTGTTGTCGTCACAATTTTATCGTTGCAATTCTGGTATACTTGAGATATGTGCGCGACATCGGAAATCTCTTTTATACAGTTCGTTGGTGAGATAACCTCGACGCCACCCAGTACTGGGGGGGAGTTCGGGAGTATCGCCATAACTTGTATAACGGATGCTTTTCGAAGGTTGAGGTAGATGGTTTCCGAAGTTTTCTTGGTTATGTGTTGAAGGATGGATACAGCTGGATGTAGGATTTGCTAGTTTGGGTGAGATATTGTGCTTCCCCTGTATCCCCAACACCTGATTGCATAACCGGAAATGTTCGGGAATTTCATAGGTGGGAATTCTAGTAGCTCTAGTTCTTCTTCCACGGATATTGGTTTGAGATTGGGATTTCTTACCGATTACTCGTTCTTGATCCGTACCTTGTTGATTTATTTCTCTTCCTTAATTCTTCGTGGCTTCTCAATTTATGGATATGTGACCATTTGAAGAGGAATGCATTCGTTCATTTTGTTCGGATGTGAAGACTATTTGTTGCAATTTTCATTCCGTTGGATTCAGCTTCTATATTGTTGTCTATCAATGTGCTAATGGTGGTCAACCTCTTCAGGATGGCTCCTCCAACGCGCATGACTCCGAATCCTGATCCGCCTCCACCTCCGCCTCCTCCGGAAGCATGGCAAGCTGTGATGGCAGCTACTAATGCAAATACACAGTTGATCATGCAAATCCTCCAAGAGCGCAATCAAGGCAGTCAAGGGAATCAAGGCCACAATCAGCACCACTTTGCTACTCTGAACCAGTTCCTCGCAAATGGCCCAAAGACGTTCAGCGGTTGTGTTGAGGCTACCGATGCTGACGATTGGCTAGTGGATCTGGGCAAGCATTTTGAATGCAGCAACGTCAGGCCTGAAGATTTCGTCAAGTTCGCTTCTTTCCAGCTCAAAGATCAGGCTGCAGAGTGGTTCCAGCAGTACAAGGATTCCAGAGGTGGACGTCTGATCACTTGGGACGATTTCCATCAAGATTTCCGCGCTCATCACATCCCTCAAAGTGTGGTTGAGAGTAAGCGTCAGGAATTCCGCAATCTGAAGCAAGGCTCTTTGTCTGTCTATGACTACAACAAGTTGTTCCAGAAGCTCGCCCGTTTTGCCAAGCAGGATGTTCCTGATGAGAAGAGCATGATCTATCAGTTCAGGGGTGGTCTTCGTGAGGAAATTCAGCTCGCTCTTGTCCTCTTTGAGCCGTTGAGATACGATGAGTTCTACAACATGGCACTGAAGCAAGAGGCTGCTCAGATGAGGTGTGATGCTTCCAGGAAGCGTGCCAGAGATGTTACTCCTTCTTCCTCTACTCAAGTGGTCAAGCAGCAGAAGTATTGGCTTCCTCCTCCTCCGTTCCGTCAGCCGTATCAGCAGAAGAGCAAAGGTGGCAGTGGTTTCTCCCACCCACCCAACCCAGGCTTTCAGAACAAGTCTTCGTCTCAAGCGCCAAGATCAAGTGCTCCGTATCACCGTCCGCTTTCAGAGGTCACGTGCAACAAGTTCCAACAGAAGGGTCACTATGCCAACAAGTGTACCAACCAGAGGCGTCTTCCTCCTCCTCCTCCTGTCAGATCGGCAAGTACAGCTGTGGTCAAGCACAATCCCAAGCACGCCAAGGTCAATATGGTGAATGCAGCTCAGGCAGAGGACTCGTCAGATGTGATCATGGGTAACCTTCCTGTTAATGATATTCCTGCAAAAGTTCTTTTTGACACAGGTGCATCGCATTGCTTCATTTCCAAACCTTTTGCATCAAAGTATGAGTGTGATTATCAGTATCTGCAAAGTTCCTTGCAAATTGTGTCACCGGGCAAGCAGATGACAGCTAACACCTGCGTCCCTGAGGTTACTATCACATTGGGTGACTACAAGTTCCTTTCTTCCCCAATTGTTCTCGGTAACTCGGATATTGATCTTATTCTCGGAATGGATTGGCTTTCTAAGCACAAGGCACATCTTGACTGTGCTGCCAGGCAGATTCAATTGACTCATTCGTCTGATGATGTCATTGTCTTTGCCGCTCGGGATAATACCATCCGGTTGTTTTCTCTCAATGAGAAGGGTGAATTGGATGCTATTTCGCAAATTCCTGTCGTTTGCGAATATCAAGACGTCTTTCCAGAAGAACTTCCAGGGATGCCTCCAAACCGGCCGGTTGAATTTGTTATTGAACTTGAGCCCGGTACGGAACCTGTGTGCAAACGTCCCTACAAGCTCGGCCCCAAAGAGTTGAAGGAGTTGAAGAAACAACTCGATGAGCAAGAAAGATTGGGTCTCATTCGGCCTAGTACTTCTTCGTGGGGTTGTGGTGTTCTTTTTGTGAAGAAGAAGGATGGATCGAGTCGACTTTGTGTTGATTACCGTCCAGTAAACAAGAAGACCATCAAGAACAAATACCCACTTCCCAACATCAATGAGCTGTTCGAACAACTCAAGGGTGCTCAAGTATTCTCCAAGCTTGATCTCCGTATGGGTTATCATCAGATTCGTATTCGTGAGCAAGATATTCCCAAGACGGCGTTCAGGACAAGCTTTGGTTCATATGAATACACCGTCATGTCTTTTGGCCTCGCCAACGCTCCTCCGACGTTCTCTCGCATGATGAACTTCATCTTCAACCCCTACACCAATGAATTCGTTTTGGTCTATCTCGACGACATTCTGGTTTTCTCGAAGAACAAGGAAGATCATGCCAAGCACTTGCGTTTGGTTCTTGACAAGCTCAGAGAACATCAGTTCTACGCCAAGTTCTCCAAGTGTGAATTTTGGCTCGATGAAGTTCTTTATCTGGGTCATATCATCTCTGCCAAGGGCATTTCCGTGAATCCTGAGAAGGTGTCCGCAATTGTGAATTGGGAACCTCCTCAGAACTAAAGCAACTCCGCAGTTTCCTCGGTCTCGCAAGCTATTGCAGAAGATTCGTTGAAAACTTTTCTAAGATCGCCAAGCCTCTCTCAAATCTTCTTCAGAAGCACGTCAAGTACGTTTGGTCTCCGGAGTGTGATATTGCTTTCAACACTTTGAAAGAGAAATTGATCACTGCTCCAGTTTTGACTCCGCCTGATGAAACCAAGCCGTACGAGGTCTTTTGTGATGCCTCTCTCCAAGGTCTCGGTGCTGTACTGATGCAAGAGAAGAAAGTTGTTGCTTATACCTCTCGCCAGTTGAAACCTAATGAGAAGAACTACCCCACTCATGATCTCGAGTTGGCGGCAGTTGTGCACGCTTTGTTGACTTGGAGACATCTTCTATTGGGAAGGAAAGTGGATATTTTCACTGATCACAAGAGTCTCAAGTACATCTTCACTCAGCCTAATCTCAACCTCAGGCAGACTCGATGGGTCGAAATGATTCAAGAGTACAATCCGAGTATCGAGTATACTCCAGGCAAGGCCAATGTGATTGCTGACGCTTTGAGCAGAAAAGCATATTGCAACAGTCTGATTCTCAAGCCTTATCAACCCGAGCTTTGTGAAGCTTTCCGCAAACTTAATCTGCAAGCTGTTCCTCAAGATTTCCTCGCCAACCTTCAAGTCTCTCCTACCTTAGAAGACCAGATTCGCCAAGCCCAACTTCTTGATGCTATGGTGAAGAAGGTGAAGATTGGTATTGCAAAGAGTCAGTCCAAGTACAAGTGCTACCGACTTGATGACAAGGACACTCTCTTCTTCGAGGATCGAATTGTTGTGCCCAAAGGTGAACTTCGTAAGGTGATCATGAACGAGGCTCACAACTCTCTCCTCTCCATCCACCCTGGTAGTACGAAGATGTATCAGGACCTCAAGCAAGCTTATTGGTGGACTCGAATGAAGCGCGAGATCGCTCAATTCGTGAATGAATGTGATGTCTGCAGAAGAGTGAAGGCAGAACACCAAAGGCCAGCTGGTCTCCTCCAACCTCTTGCCATTCCAGAATGGAAGTTTGACCACATTGAAATGGACTTCGTGACTGGGTTTCCAAAGTCCAAGCGTGGCAATGATGCTATATTTGTTGTCATCGACAAGCTCACCAAAGTGGCGCATTTTCTGCCTATCAAAAAGTCGATCACTGCAGTTCAATTGGCGGAACTCTATACCTCTCGCATTGTCTCTCTGCACGGTATTCCTCAAGTGATATCTTCAGACCGTGGCAGCATCTTTACCTCCAAGTTTTGGGATTCTTTTCAGAAGGCCATGGGCACCAACATCCGCTTCAGCACAGCTTTCCATCCTCAAACAAGCGGTCAAGTCGAGCGTGTCAACCAAATTCTTGAAGATATGCTCAGGGCTTGTGTGATCTCCTTCGGCATGAAGTGGGAGGACTGTCTTCCTTATGCTGAATTCTCTTACAACAACAGCTTTCAAGCAAGTTCGGGCAAGGCCCCCTTTGAAATTCTATATGGCAGGAAGTGCCGTACCCCTCTCAACTGGTCTGAAACAGGTGAACGTCAGCTGCTGGGTAATGACTTAATCACAGAAGCAGAAGAAATGTGCAAAGTCATTCGTGATAACCTCAAAGCAGCTCAATCTCGCCAGAAGTGCTACTATGATAGTAAGCACCGTGATCTGGTTTTCGAGATCGGAGATCACGTTTACCTCCGCGTCTCTCCTATGAAAGGTACTCGTCGCTTCGGTATCAAAGGGAAGCTTGCCCCTAGATACGTGGGACCTTTCAAGATTGTCAGCAAGAGAGGCGACCTCGCCTATCAACTTGAGCTTCCTTCAAACTTTGCAAATGTTCATGATGTGTTCCATGTCTCTCAGCTTCGAAAGTGCTTCAAGACTCCTGACCGCACCGTCAACTTCGAGGACATTGAGCTCCAAGAAGATCTCTCCTATCGTGAGCACCCAGTTGCTATTCTTCAAGAGACTGAACGCAAGACTCGCAACAAGTCAATTAAATTTCTCAAAGTTAAGTGGTCTCACCATTCCGACCGTGAAGCTACCTGGGAACGCGAGGATCACCTCCGTTCTAAGTACCCGGAGTTCTTTCAGTCCTAGATCTCGGGACGAGATCTTTTCGTAGTGGTGGAGTGTTGTAACGCCCCAGATATACTTTCCATATTTGTATCCAACTCTTGCCGTCTCCGGCGCTAAGTTATATTTATTTCTCGGGTTCGGGTCTTTGTCTCCGTGTGTTGTTTTCTTTTTTTCGTGCATCTCTTATCATGTCATCACGTGCATTGCATTTGCATACATGTTCATCTCATGCATTCGAGCATTTTCCCCGTTGTCCGTTTTGCATTCCGGCGCTTCGTTCTCCTCCGGTGGTCATTTCTAGTCTTCTTTCGTGTGTGGGGTTTAAACATTTCCGGATTGGACCGAGACTTGCCAAGCGGCCTTGGTTTACTACCGGTAGACCGCCTGTAAAGTTTCGGGTCATTTGGACTTCGTTTGATACTCCAACGGTTAACCGAGGGACCAAAAAGGCCTCGTGTGTGTTGCAGCCCAACACCCTCCAAATTTGGCCCAAAACCCACCAAACTCTGCTCTATGTCCTAGAGCGTTCGATCACGATCGTGTGGGCGAAAACCGCACCTCATTTGGACTCTTCTAGCTCCCTCTATGCCTATATATACACCCCTCCGTTTTCGGATCTCTCCCTCTCCCCGAAACCCTAAAAAAAATCATCCCCGCCAGATCCGCGCCGACGGACGTGTCCGCCCCCGGCCGGACGCGTCCGCCACCGCCCGCCTCCGCCATCCACGACGCGACACGTGGCGCCTCCGTGCCCACTTCGTCGGCCGCCGCCGCCGGCCCGCGAGAGCCCGGGGCCGGCCGTCTTCTTCCTCGACCGGGCCCGAGTCCCCGCCACCCGCGCGCCCTCTTCTTCCCCGAGCCCGGCCGATTCCCCGCCGTCGTGCCAACTCCGGCAGCCGCGCCGCCCCGCCTCGGCTTCCGCGGCTCCGCCATCGACCACGCCGTCCCTCGGCGTCCGCGCCACCGACCACGCCGCCCCTCGCCACTCCGGCCACCCGGCCTCCTCCTCCCGCCTCGAGCTCCGACGAGCTTCAAGCCCGACTCCGGTGAACCTCGGCGTCCGTGCCCCGGTGAGCCCCGATCCAGATCTGAACGTGAACAGTAAACCCTAGGGTTGACTTTTGCCTCTCTCCGTTAAGTTTTTATGCTACCTTTGACTGCTTGTATCTTCGCAACCGTAGCTCCGTTTTGGGCATATGATATATCAAAATCTTCGCCTCGACATGTACATCATTTCATTCCATTGCATCATTTGCATTTGAGGTCATCTTGGTGCCCAAAATGCTGTTAGAAGGAGGCTTCGTGAGTTAAATTGCAGATCCGTTAGTTCATCATGCACTTTTGTCATTTTTGCCATGTTTAATTCGTGCATGATATGCCTGTGCCGCTTTGGGATGAATTGTTAAGCATTTTGTCTTCTTTCCAGAGGTGCCACCCATGTATTTTTAGGATGTGTGTGTTGTCTTGTGCAAGCTTGCGAAGAGAGGTACCTGAGATTGCAGATTTCAGGGACTTGGTGATTTTCACTAAGTCTGGGATATTTTAGTTCATGATGCTATATGTCCAGCTTGTTTCCTAGTGATCCATGCCTCTTTTGAGGATGATCAGTAAGGGAGTTTTGATATTTATGTTATTCTCTATCCATCCATGTCTTTGTTGGCATATGTGGAGTGCTCTAGGTTGACTCAATCGAGCTCAACTTTTTCTTCGTTGTTAATCTGGGCAGATCGTCAACTTGTTTGCGATTTTGCCGATGCTACCGTTAGTGTTCCATGCATGCTATGCCTTTGTTCTTGCCATGTGTAGCTAGCACATTGTGCCTTCTTGCTGGTTATATGCTTTCCTTGCCATGACTTGCACCGTAGTGAGTGCATCGAGCTCGTTTACATGCCTTCGTGAGTTATATTTCAGCGTGTCTCAGTTTTCACTAAGTCTGAAAACTGATTGTGTTCGAGCTATGTTCGTGAGCTCGGTAGAGTATTTTGTGAACCCTTTTGACCCCAGGTCATTTTGCGTGTTTTGTTAAGCTTGTTGAGTAGCTCCAGGCCATGTTCTTACTTGTCATGTTCAGGTTTTCTATCATGTTGTTTTGCTGCTCCGAAGAGAGCATCGTGATCTGAAATTTCAGACTAGTGTTAATTTCACTAAGTCTGAAATCTGTTTTGCATTTGCGTTTTAGCCATGCTTGTTTGAACCTCTTAATGGATGAATTTGCCTATGGCTCAGTGCTAGTGTTTTGTCAACCATCTTGTGTACATCACTGCCATGTATTTTGTTTTCATGTTTGGTGGCTGTAGCATGTTCATTTCGTTGCATTTAGATGCCTACTTGCTGTAAATCGCAGACCGGTGTCGTATCTTAAAACGCTCGCCATTTCCAAACCGTAGCTCCGATTCCTATGATCTTTATATCGTTTTCAAGCGATTTCATTCCCTCTATCCAGTGGCACACTTGGTTTTCCAAGTTGATGCCAGGTTCATGCATTTACTGTCATATCTTGCATTTTGCATCCCGCATCGCATCCCGCATAGCATATCGTCATTTCATCTTATTGCTTGGTCTTGCCCGTGGTTGATTGTATCCTTGTTGCTTGTTTGTCTTGTTGGGTAGAGCCGGGAGACGAGTTCGCTACCGAGGAGCCCGTTGAGATTGCTTGTGAGGATCCAGTCAACTCTGACAACTGTGCAGGCAAGATGATCATACCCTCGAAATCACTACTATCTTTGCTATGCTAGTTTGCTCGCTCTTTTGCTTTGCCACTGCAACGATGCCTACCTTTTGCTTGTCAGCCTCCCAATTGCCATGTTGAACCTCTAACCCACCTTTGTCCTAGCAAACCGTTGATTGGCTATGTTACCGCTTTGCTCAGCCCTTCTTATAGCGTTGTTAGCTGCAGGTGAAGATTGGAGCCGTTCCTTGTTGGAACATTTATTTACTTGTTGGGATATCATTATATTGCTATGTTATCTTAATGCATCTATATACTTGGTAAAGGGTGGAAGGCTCGGCCTCTCGCCTAGTGTTTTGTTCCACTCTTGCCGCCCTAGTTTCCGTCATATCGGTGTTATGTTCCCGGATTGTTGCGTCCCTTACGCGGTTGGGTTATAATTGGAACCCCTTGATAGTTCGCCTTGATTAAAGCTTTTCCAGCAATGCCCAACATTGGTTTTACCATTTTCCACCTAGCCTCTTTTTCCCTTGGGTTTCCGGAGCCCGAAGGTCATCTTATTTTAACCCCCCCGGGCCAGTGCTCCTCTGAGCGTTGGTCCAAACTAGAGTCCTGTGCAGCGCCCCCTCGGGGAAACTCGAGGTTTGGTTTTAGTTGTATGGAGCGCTCATCTGAGTGTGCCCTGAGAAAGAGATATGTGCAGCTCCTATCGGGATTTGTCGGCACATTCGGGCAGTGTTGCTGGTCTTGTTTTAACCTGTCGAATTGTCTTGTTGTACCGGGTTGCCGAGTCTGATCGGTGTGTCTCGGGTGGAGGTCTATTCCTTCGTTGACCGTGAGAGCTTGTCATGGGCTAAGTTGGGACTCCCCTGCAGGGATTGAACTTTCGAAAGCCGTGCCCGCGGTTATGGGCAGATGGGAATTTGTTAATGTCCGGTTGTAGATTACTTGAACTAAACTTAATTAAAATGAATCAACCGTGTGTGTTACCGTGATGGCCCCTTCTCGGCGGAGTCCGGGAAGTGGACACGGTGTTGGAGTTATGCTTGCGCAGGATGTTCCTTTAGCTTCTCGCTCGTGCTTCGCCTTCTCTTCTCGCTCTCTTTTGCGTATAAGTTAGCCACCACATATGCTAGTCGCTTGCTGCAGCTCCACATATTTTTGCCTTATCCATTCCTATGAGCTTAAATAGTCTTGATCGCGTGGGTGTGAGATTGCTGAGTCCCTGTGGCTCACAGATACTACAACTCCAGATGCAGGTCCAGGTGTTTCTGCTCCAGTTGACGATTACGAGCTCAAGTGGGAGTTCGACGAGGACTCTCAGCGATACTACGTGTCTTTTCCGGATGATCAGTAGTGGTGCCTAGTTGGGGTTATCGATTCAGGACCTTGTCGCATGTTGGGGGTCTTTTCTATTTTGGCGCCGTAGTCGGGCCATGAGTGTTTGTTTGATGGATGTTATTTATGAACTCTGATGTGACGTGGCGAGTGTAAGCCAACTATGTTATCTCCCCCTTTTATTATAAATTACATGGGATGTTGTAATGATTGCCTGACTTGCGACATTGCTTTCAATGCGGTTATGCCTCTAAGTCGTGCCTCGACACGTGGGAGCTATAGCCGCATCGAGGGCATTACATTTCTAGAGAAACTCCTTCTCTAGAAAGGATCCATTCTTAGCAACGAATGTCTTGCCTTCGGATCTGTGATAGAAGGTGTACCGAACTGTCTCCTTTGGGTATCCTATGAAGACACATTTCTCCGATTTGGGTTTGATCTTATCAGGATGAAACTTTTTCACATAAGCATCACAACCCCAAACTTTAAGCAACGACAACTTTGGTTTCTTGCCAAACCACAGTTCATATGGCGTCGTCTCAACGTATTTAGATGGTTCCCTATTTAACGTGAATGCAGCTGTCTCTAATGCATAACCCCAAAACGATAATGGTAAATCGGTAAGAGACATCATAGATTGCACCATATCTAATAAAGTACGGTTACGATGTTCGGACACACCATTACGCTGTGGTGTTCTAGGTGGCGTGAGTTGCGAAACTATTATGCATTGTTTCAAATGAAGACCAAACTCGTAACTCAAATATTCTCTTCCACGATCAGATCATAGAAACTTTATTTTCTTGTTACGATGATTTTCCACTTCACTCTGAAATTATTTGAACTTTTCAAATGTTTCAGATTTATGTTTCATCAAGATATACCCATATCTTACTCAAATCATCTATAAAGGTCAGAAAATAACGATACCTGCCGCGAGCCTCATCACTCATCGGACTACATACATCAGTATGTATTATTTCCAACAAGTCTGTTGCTCGCTCCATTGTTCCGGAGAATGGAGTCTTAGTCATCTTGCCCATGAGGCATGGTTCGCAAGCATCAACTGATTCATAATCAAGTGATTCCAAAATCCCATCAGCATGGATTTTCTTCATGCGCTTTACACCAATATGACCTAAACGGAAGTGCCACAAATAAGTTGCACTATCATTATTAACTTTGCATCTTTTGGCTTCAATATTATGAATATGTGTATTACTACGATCGAGATTTGCTACGTCTTGAGCTTGTGTTGGTTTTCCCCGAAGAGGAAGGCATGATGCAGCAGAGTAGCGTAAGTATTTCCCTCAGTTTTTGAGAACCAAGGTATCAATCCAGTAGGAGGCCACGCTCAAGTCCCTCGTACCTGCACAAAGCGATAGCTACTCGCAACCAACGCGATTAGGGGTTGTCAATCCCTTCACGTTCACTTACGAGAGTGAGATCTGATAGATATAATATTTTTGGTATTTTTGGTATAAAGATGCAAAGTAAAAAGTAAAACCAAAGTAAAAAGCAAAGCAAGATTAAAGTGATGGAGATTGATATGATGAGAATAAACCCGGGGGCCATAGGTTTCACTAGTGGCTTCTCTCAAGACCATAAGTATTCTACGGTGGGTGAACAAATTACTGTTGAGCAATTGCCAGAATTGAGCATAGTTATGAGAATATCTAGGCATGATCATGTGTATAGGCATCACGTCTGTGACAAGTAGATCGAAACGATTTTGCATCTACTACTATTACTCCACTCATCGACCGCTATCCAGCATGCATCTAGAGTATTAAGTTAAAAACAGAGTAACGCCTTAAGCAAGATGACATGATGTAGAGAGATAAATTCATGCAATATGAAATAAACCCCATCTTGTTATCCTCGATGGCAACGATACAATACGTGCCTTGCTGCCCCTTCTGTCACTGGGTAAGGACACCGCAAGATCGAACCCAAAGCTAATCACTTCTCCCATGGCAAGAACTACCAATCTAGTTGGCCAAACCAAACGGATAATTCGAAGAGACTTGCAAAGATAACCAATCATACATGAAATAATTCAGAGAAGATTCAAATATTATTCATAGATAGACTTGATCATAAACCCACAATTCATCGGTCTCAACAAACACACCGCAAAAAGAAGATTACATCAAATAGATCTCCACAAGAGAGGGGAGAACTTTGTATTGAGATTCAAAGAGAGAGAAGAAGCCATCTAGCTACTAACTATGGACCTGAAGGTCTGAGGTAAACTACTCACACTTCATCGGAGAGGCTATGATGATGTAGAAGCCCTCCGTGATGACGGCCCTCTTCCGACGGAGCTCCGGAACAGTCCCCAAGATGGGATCTCATGGATACAGAAAGTTGCGGTGGTGGAATTAGGTTTTTGGCTCCTGTCCTGATCGTTTGGGGGTACGTGTGTATATATAGGAGGAAGAAGTACGCCAGAGGAGCAACGAGGGGCCCACGAGGCAGGGGGCGTGCCCCCCACCCTCGTGACTGCCTCTTTTGTTCCTTGGAGTAGGGTCCAAGTCACCTGGATCACATTCGGTGAGAAAATCACGTTCCCGAAGATTTTATTCCGTTTGGACTCTGTCTGATATTCCATTTCTTCGGAACACTGAAATAGGCAAAAAACAGCAATTCTGGGCTGGGCCTACGGTTAATAGGTTAGTCCCAAAAATAATATAAAAGTGGAAAATAAAGCCCAATATAGTCCAAAACAGTAGATAATATAGCATGGAGCAATCAAAAATTATAGATACGTTGGAGACGTATCAGGCATGCCCAAGCTTAATTCCTGCTCGTCCTCGAGTAGGTAAATGATAAAAAGAGAATTTTTGATGCGGAGTGCTACTTGGCATAATTTCAATGCAAATCTTCTTAATTGTGGTATGAATATTCAGATTAGAAAGATTCAAGACAAAAGTTTATATTGACATAAAAATAATAATACTTCAAGCACACTAACAAAGCAGTTATGTCTTCTCAAAATAACATGGCCAAAGAAAGTTATCCTTACAAAATCATATAGTCTGGCTATGCTCCATCTTCACCACACAAAGTATTTAAATCATGCACAACCCCGATGACAAGCCAAGCAATTGTTTCATACTCTAACTTTTTCAAAACTTTTTCAATCTTCACGCAATACATGAGCATGGGCCATGGATATAGCACTATAGGTGGAATAGAATGGTGGTTGTGGAGAAGACAAAAAGGAGGGGAAGATAGTCTCACATCAACTAGGCATATCAACGGGCTATGGAGATGCCCATCAATAGATATCAATGTGAGTGAGTAGGGATTGCCATGCAACGGATGCACTAGAGCTATGAATGTATGAAAGCTCAAAAAGAAACTAGTGGGTGTGCATCCAACTTGCTTGCTCACGAAGACCTAGGGCAATTTTGAGGAAGCCCGTCATTGAAATATACAATCCAAGTTCTATAATGTAAAATTCCCACTAGTATATGAAAGTGACAACATATGAGACTCTCTATATGAAGAACATGGTGCTACTTTGAAGCACAATATATGAGACTTGCTATATCATGGTTCTACTTTGAAGCACAAGTGTGGAAAAAAGGATAGTAGCATTGCCCCTTTTTATTTATTTTCTTCTTTTTTGGGCCTTCTTTTTTTTCTTTGGCCTTTCTCTTTTTTTATTGGGACAATGCTCTATTGAATGATGATCATCACACTTTTATTTATTTACAACTCGATGATTACAACTCGATTCTAAAACAAAGTATGACTCTATATGGATGCCTCCGGCGGTGTACCGGGATATGCAATGAATCAAGAGTGACAAGTATGAAGAAATTATGAACGGTGGCTTTGCCACAAATACTATGTCAACTACATGATCATGCTAAGCAATATGACAATGATGAATGTGTCATGATGAACTAGGTGGTGGAAAGTTGCATGGCAATATATCTCGAAATGGCTATGGAAATGCCATAATAGGTAGGTATGGTGGCTGTTTTGAGGAAGGTATATGGTAGGTGTATGATACCGGCGAAAGGTGCGCGGTATTAGAGAGGCTAGCAAAGGTGGAAGGGTGAGAGTGCGTATAATCCATGGACTCAACATTAGTCATAAAGAACTCATATATTTATTGCAAAAATCTAGAAGTTATCAAAGAAAAGTATTACGCGCATGCTCCTAGGGGGATAGATTGGTAGGAAAAGACCATTGCTCGTCCCCGACCGCCACTCATAAGGAAGACAATTAATAAACAAATCATGCTCCGATTTCGTAACATAACGGTTCACCATACGTGCATGCTACGGGAATCACAAACTTTAACACAAGTATTATTTAAATTCACAACTACTCAACTAGCATGAATTTAATATTATCACCTCCATATCTCAAAACAATTATCATGCTTCAATCTTTTCTTAATATTCAACACACTCAAAAGAAAGTTTCACAAATCTTGAATACCAAGCATATTATTATTAAGCAAATTACCATGCTATTAAGACTCTCAAAATAATTTAAGTGAAGCATGAGATATCAATGGTTTCTTTAAAACAAATCCACCACCGCGCTCTAAAAGATCTAAGTGAAGCACATAGAGCAAAATTATAACGCTCAAAAGATATAAGTGAAGCACATAGAGTAAAATTAACTAGCTCAAAAGATATAAGTGAAGCACGTAGAGCAAAATTTTCTAGCTCAAAAGATATAAATGAAGCACATAGAGCAAAATTATCTAGCTCAAAAGATATAAGTGAAGCACATAGAGCAAAATTATCTAGCTCAAAAGATATAAGTGAAGCACATAGAGCAAAACTACTTAGCTCAAAAGATATAAGTGAAGCACATAGAGTATTCTATCAAATTTTAATTCATGTATGGCTCTCTCAAAAGGTGTGTACAGCAAGGATGATTGTGGAATACTAAGACACAAAGACACAAATAATACAAGACGCTCCAAGCAAAACACATATCATGTTGGTGAATAAAAATATAGCTCCAAGTAAATTACTGATGGAAGTGGACGAAAGAGGGGATGCCTTCCGGGGCATCCCCAAGCTTTGACTTTTTGGTGTACTTGGATTATCTTGGGGGTTCCATGGGAATCCCCAAGCTTATGCTCTTGCCACTCCTTGTTCCATGATCCATCAAAAGAATTCACCCAAAACTTGAAAACTTCACAACACAAAACTCAAAATAGAAAACTCGTGAGCTCCATTAGTGAAAGAAAACAAAAGACCACTTCAAGGTACTGTACTGAACTCATTCTTTATTTATATTGGTGTTAAACCTACTGTATTCCAACTTCTCTATGGATTATAAACTATTTTACTAACCATAGATTCATCAAAATAAGCAAACAACACACGAAAAACAGAATCTGTCAAAAACAGAACAGTCTGTAGTAATCTGTAGCTAGCGCAAGAGCTGGAACCCCCAAAATTCTAAAATAAATTGCTAGACGTGAGGATTTTATCTATTAATCATCTGAAAAAAGAGTTAACTAAATATCACTCTTCAAATAAAAATTACAGCAGTTCTCGTGAGCGCTAAAGTTTCTGTTTTTTACAGCAAGTTGAACAAGACTTTCCCCAAGTCTTCCCAACGGTTATACTTGGCACAAACACTAATTAAACACAAAAAACACAACCAAAACAGAGGCTAAATAATTTATTTATTACTAAGCAGGAGCAAAAGGCAAGGAATAAAAATAAAATTGGGTTGCCTCCCAACAAGCGCTATCGTTTAACGCCCCTAGCCAGGCATAAAAACGAGGATAGATCTAGGTATTGCCATCTTTGGTAGGCAATCCATAAGTGGCTCTCGTGATAGTTTCATATGGTAATTTTATTTTCTTTCTTGGAAAGTGTTCCATGCCCTTTTTTAATGGAAATTGAAATCTAATATTCCCTTCCTTCATATCAATAATCGCACCAACCGTTCTAAGGAAAGGTCTACCAAGAATAATAGGGCAAGAAGGATTGCAATCTATATCAAGAACAATGAAATCTACGGGCACATAATTCCTATTTGCAACAATAAGAACATCATTAATCCTTCCCATAGGTTTCTTAGTAGTGGAATCCACAAGATGCAAGTTTAGAGAGCAATCATCAAAATTACGGAAATCAAGTAAATCACACAAAGTCTTGGGAATAGTAGAGACACTAGCACCCAAATTGTTGGGGAACGTAGCAGAAATTCAAAATTTTCCTACGTGTCACGAAGATCTATCTATGGAGAGACCAGCAACGAGGGGAAGGAGAGTGCATCTACATACCCTTGTAGATTGCTAAGCGGAAGCGTTCAAGAGAACGGGGTTGATGGAGTCGTACTCGTCGTGATCCAAATCACCGGAGATCCTAGTGCCGAACGGACGGCACCTCCGCGTTCAACACACGTACAGCCCGATGATGTCTCCCACGCCTTGATCTAGCAAGGAGAGAGGGAGAGGTTGAGGAAGACTCCATCCAGCAGCAGCACAACGGCGTGGTGGTGGTGGAGGAGCGTGGCAATCCTGAAGGGCTTCGCCAAGCACCACGGGAGAGGAGAAGTACTTGGGAGAAGGGGAGGGCTGCACCAGAACATTGGTATGGCTGACCTCCCACCCCCCACATATATATAGGGGCAAGGGAGAAGGGGGGAGGCGCAGCCTTGGCCCTTCCTCCAAGGAAGGGTGCGGCTAGGAGGAGTCCCTCCTCCCCAAGGCACCTCGGAGGTGCCTTCCCCCTTTAGGACTCTCCCTTTCCTTATCCTTTGGCGCATGGGCCTCTTGGGGCTGGTGCCCTTGGCCCATATAGGCCAAGGTGAACACTCCTACAGCACATGTGGCTCCCCGGGGCAGGTGGCCCCACCCGATGGACCCCCGGGACCCTTCCGGTGGTCCCGGTACAATACCGGTGACCCCGAAACTTGTCCGGTGATCAAAACAGGACTTCCCATATATAAATCTTTACCTCCGGACCATTCCGGAACTCCTCGTGACGTCCGGGATCTCATCCGGGACTCTGAACAACATTCCGTAACCACATACAAACTTCCTTTATAACCCTAGCGTCATCGAACCTTAAGTGTGTAGACCCTACGGGTTCGGGAGACATGCAGACATGACCGAGACGTTCTCCGGTCAATAACCAACAGCGGGATCTGGATACCCATGTTGGCTCCCACATGTTCCACGATGATCTCATCGGATGAACCACGATGTCAAGGACTTAATCAATCCCGTATACAATTCCCTTTGTCTATCGGTATGATACTTGCCCGAGATTCGATCGTTGGTATCCCGATACCTTGTTCAATCTCGTTACCGGCAAGTCTCTTTACTCGTTCCGTAACACATCATCCCGTGATCAACTCCTTGATCACATTGTGCACATTATGATGATGTCCTACCGAGTGGGCCCAGAGATACCTCTCCGTCACACGGAGTGACAAATCCCAGTCTCGATTCGTGCCAACCCAACAGACACTTTCGGAGATACCTGTAGTGTACCTTTATAGCCACCCAGTTACGTTGTGACGTTTGGCACACCCAAAGCATTCCTACGGTATCCGGGAGTTGCACAATCTCATGGTCTAAGGAAATGATACTTGACATTAGAAAAGCTTTAGCATACAAACTACACGATCTAGTGCTATGCTTAGGATTGGGTCTTGTCCATCACATCATTCTCCTAATGATGTGATCCCGTTATCAACGACATCCAATGTCCATGGTCAGGAAACCGTAACCATCTATTGATCAACGAGCTAGTCAACTAGAGGCTTACTAGGGACATGGTGTTGTCTATGTATCCACACATGTATCTGAGTTTCCTATCAATACAATTCTAGCATGGATAATAAACGATTATCATGAACAAGGAAATATAATAATAATCAATTTATTATTGCCTCTAGGGCATATTTCCAACAGTCTCCCACTTGCACTAGAGTCAATAATCCAGTTCACATCGCCATGTGATTAACACTCACAGGTCACATCGCCATGTGACTAACACCCAAGAGTTTACTAGAGTCAGTAGTCTAGTTCACATCACTATGTGATTAACACTCAATGAGTTCTAGGTTTGATCATGTTGCTTGTGAGAGAGGTTTTAGTAAATGGGTCTGCAACATTCAGATCCGTATGTACTTCGCAAATTTCTATGTCATCTTGTAGATGCAACTACTACGCTACATTTGGAGCCATTCCAAATAACTGTTCTACTTGGAGCTATTCTAAATTCTTGCTCCATTATACGTATCCGGTATCTCTACTCAGAGCTATCCGGATAGGTGTTAAAGCTTGCATCGACGTAACCCTTTACGACAAACTCTTTTACCACCTCCATAATCGAGAAAAATTCCTTAGTCCACTAGTTACTAAGGATAACTTTGACCGCTGTCCTGTGATCCATTCTTGGATCACTCTTGTACCCCTTGACTGACTCATGGCAAGGCACACTTCAGGTGCGGTACACAGCATAGCATACTGTAGAGCCTACGTCTTAAGCATAGGGGACGACCTTCGTCCTTTCTCTCTATTTTGCCGTGGTCGAGCTTTAAGTCTTAACTTCATACCTTACAACTCAGGCAAGAACTCCTTCTTTGACTGATCCATCTTGAACACCTTCAAGATCATGTCAAGGTATGTGCTCATTTGAAAGTACTATTAAGCGTTTTGATCTATCCTTATAGATCTTGATGCTCAATGTTCAAGTAGCTTAATCCAGGATTTCCATTGAAAAACACTTTCCAAATAACCCTATATGCTTTCCAGAAATTCTACGTCATTTCTGATCAACAATATGTCAACAACATATACTCATCAGAAATTCTATAGTGCTCCCACTCACTTCTTTGGAAATACAAGTTTCTCATAAACTTTGTATACACCCAAAACTTTGATCATCTTATCAAAGCATACATTCCAACTCCTAGATGCTTACTCCAGTCCTTAGAAGGATTGCTAGAGCTTTGCATACTTATTAGCATATTTCAGGATTGACAAAACCTTCCGGTTGTATCACATACAACCTTTCATCGAGGAAACAATGTTTTGACATCCTATCTGTAAGATTTCATAAATAATGCAGTAATCGCTAATATAATTCCAACAGACTCTTAGCATCGCTACAAGTGAGAAAGTCTCACCGTAGTCAACTCCTTGAACTTGTCGGAAAACATCTTAACGACAAGTTGAGCTTTCTTAATGGTGATACTTACCATCATTGTCCGTCTTCCTTTTAAAATCCATCTGTACTCAATAGCCTTACGACCATCGAGCTGTTATGCCAAAGTCTACACTTTGTTTTCATACATGGATCCTTTCTCGGATTTTATGGCCTCGAGCCATTTATCGGAATCCGGGCCCACCATCGCTTCTCCATAGCTCGTAGGTTCATTGTTGCCTAGCAACATGACTTCCAAGACAGGATTACGTACCACTCTGAAGTAGTAAGCATCCTTGTCATCCCACGAGGTTTGGTAGTGACTTGATATGAAGTTTCATGATCACTATCATAAGCTTCCACTTCAATTGGTGTAGGTGCCACAGGAACAACTCCCTGTGCTCTGCCACACACTAGTTGAAGAGACAGTTCAATAACCTCATCAAGTCTCCACCATCCTCCCACTCAATTCTTTCGAGAGAAACTTTTCCTCGAGAAAGGACCCGATTCTAGAAACAATCTCTTATTGCTTTCGGATCTGAGATAGGAGGTATACCCAACTGTTTTGGGTGTCCTATGAAGATGCAATTATCCGCTTTGGGTTCGAGTTTATCAGCCTGAAACTTTTTCACATAAGCGTCGCAGCCCCAAACTTTTAAGAAATGACAGCTTAGGTTTTCTCTAAACCATAGTTCATACGGTGTCATCTCATCGGAATTACGTGGTGTCCCTTTTTAAAGTGAATGTGGTTGTCTCTAATGCCTAACCCATAAACTATCGTGGTAATTCGATAAGAGACATCATGGTATGCATCATATCCAATAGGGTGCAGTTATGATGTTCGGACACACCATCACACTATGGTGTTCCAGGTTGTATTAGTTGTGAAACAATTTCCACAATGTCTTAATTCTATGCCAAACTCGTAATTCAGATATTCATCTCTATGATCATATCATAGATATTTTATCCTCTTGTCACGACGATCTTTCAACTTCACCCTAAAATTACTTGAACCTTTCAATAATTCAGACTCGTGATTTATCAAGTAAATGTACTCAACATCTACTCAAATCATCTGTGAAGTAAGAACATAACGATATCCACTACACGCCTCAGCACTCATTGGACTGCACACATCAAAATGTATTTCTTCCAACAAGTTGCTTTCTAGTTCCATTTTACTGAAACCGAGGCTTTCAATCATCTTGCCCATGTGGTATGATTTGCATGTCTCAAGTGATTCAAAATCAAGTGAGTACAAAACGGTCCATTTGCATGGAGTTTCTTCATGCACATATACCAATAGACATGGTTCGCATGTCTCAAACTTTTCAAAACGAGTGAGCCCAAAGATCCATCAACATGGAGCTTCTTCATGCGTTTTATACCGATATGACTTACGTGGAAGTGCCACAAGTAGGTGGTACTATCATTACTATCTTATATCTTTTGGCATGAACATGTGTATCACTATGATCGAGATTCAATGAACCATTCATTTTAGGTGCAAGACCATTGAAGGTATTATTCAAATAAACAGAGTAACCATTATTCTCCTTAAATGAATAACCATATTGCAATAGACATAATCCAGTCATGTCTATGCTCAACGCAAACACCAAATAACAATTATTTAGGTTTTAATACCAATCTCGATGGTAGAGGGAGCGTACGATATTTGATCAACCTTGGAAATACTTCCAACACATATCGTCATCTCACCTTTAGCTAGTCTCCGTTTATTCCGTAGCTTTTATTTCGAGTTACTGACACTTAGCAACTGAACCGGTATCTAATACCCTGGTGCTACTAGGAGTACTAGTAAAGTACACATCAACACAATGTATATCCAATATACTTCTATCGACCTTGCCAGCCTTCTCATCTACCAAGTATCTAGGGTAATTCTGCTCCAGTGGCTGTTCCCCTTATTACAGAAGCACTTAGTCTCGGGTTTGGGTTCAACCTTGGGTTTCTTCACTAGAGCAGCAGCTGATTTGCCGTTTCATGAAGTATCCCTTCTTGCCCTTGCCCTTCTTGAAACTAGTGGTTTCACAAACCATCAACAATTGATGCTCCTTTTTGATTTCTACTTTTGTGGTGTCAAACATCGCGAATATCTCAAGGATCATCATATATGTCCCCGATACATTATAGTTCATCACGGAGCTCTAGCAGCTTGGTGGTAATGACTTCGGAGAAACATCTCATCTGGAAGATCAACTCCCACTCGATTCAAATGATTGTTGTACTCAGACAATCTGAGCACAAGCTCAACAATTGAGCTTTTCTCCCTTACTTTGTAGGCTAAGAAAATCGTCGGAGGTCTTATACCTCTTGACGTGGGCACGAGCCTGAAATCCTAATTTCAGCCCTCAAAACATCTCATATGTTTCGCGACGTTTCAAAACGTCTTTGGTGCCTCAATTCTAAACCATTTAGCATTACGCACTGAACTATCATGTAGTCATCAAAACGTGTATGTCAGATGTTCGCAACATCCACAGACGACGTTCGAGGTTCAGCACACTGAGTGGTGCATTAAGGACATAAGCCTTCTATGAAGCAATGAGGACAATCCTCAGTTTACGGACCTAGTCTGCATAATTGCTACTATCAACTTTCAACTAAATTTTCTCTAGGAACATATCTAAACAGTAGAACTGAAGCGCGAGCTACGACATAATTTGCGAAGATCTTTTGACTATGTTTAGGATAATTAAGTTCATCTTATGAACTCCCACTCAGATAAACATCCCTCTAGTCATCTAAGTGATTACATGATCCGAGTCAACTAGGCCGTGTCCGATCATCACGTGAGACGGACTAGTCAACATCGGTGAACATCTTCATGTTGATCGTATCTACCATATGACTCATGCTCGACCTTTCGGTCTTCTGTGTTCCGAGGCCATGTCTGTACACATGCTAGGCTCGTCAAGTCAACCTAAGTGTTTCGCGTGTGTAAATCTGTCTTACACCCGTTGTATGTGAACGTTAGAATCTATCACACCCGATCATCACGTGGTGCTTCGAAACGACGAACTTTCGCAATGGTGCACAGTTAGGGGGAACACCTTCTTGAAATTTTAGTGAGGGATCATCTTATTTACTACCGTCGTTCTAAGCAAATAAGATGTATAAACATGATAAACATCACATGCAATCAAATAGTGACATGATATGGCCAATATCATATTGCTCCTTTTGATCTTCATCTTCGGGGCTCCATGATCATCATCATCACTGGCATGACACCATGATCTCCATCATCGTGTCTGCATGAAGTTGCCTCGCCAACTATTACTTCTACTACTACAGCTAACGGTTAGCAATAAAGTAAAGTAATTACATGACGTTTATGTTGACACGCAGGTCATAAATAAATTAAGACAACTCTTATGGCTCCTGCCGGTTGTCATACTCATCGACATGCAAGTCGTGATTCCTATTACAAGAACATGATCATCTCATACATCACATATATCATTCATCACATCCTTTAGCCATATCACATCACATAGCATACCCTGCAAAAACAAGTTAGACATCCTCTAATTGTTGTTTGCATGTTTTACGTGGCTGCTATGGGTTTCTAGCAAGAACGTTTCTTACCTACGCAAAAACCACAACGTGATATGCCAATTGCTATTTACCCTTCATAAGGACCCTTTTCATCGAATCCGATCCGACTAAAGTGGGAGAGACAGACACCCGCTAGCCACCTTATGCAACTAGTGCATGTCAGTCGGTGGAACCAGTCTCATGTAAGAGTACGTGTAAGGTCGGTCCGGGCCGCTTCATCCCACGATGCCGCCGAATCAAGATAAGACTAGTAACGGCAAGCATATTGAACAAAATCAACGCCCACAACTACTTTGTGTTCTACTCGTGCATAGAAACTACGCATAGACCTAGCTCATGATGCCACTGTTGGGGAACGTAGCAGAAATTCAAAATTTTCCTACGTGTCACCAAGATCTATCTATGGAGAGATCAGCAATGAGGGGAAGGAGAGTGCATCTACATACCCTTGTAGATCGCTAAGCGGAAGCGTTCAAGAGAACGGGGTTGATGGAGTCGTACTCGTCGTGATCCAAATCACCGGAGATCCTAGTGCCGAACGGACGGCACCTCCGCATTCAACACACGTATAGCCCGACGATGTCTCCCACGCCTTGATCCAGAAAGGAGAGAGGGAGAGGTTGAGGAAGACTCCATCCAGCAGCACAACGGCGTGGTGGTGGTGGAGGAGCGTGGCAATCCTGCAGGGCTTTGCCAAGCACCACGGGAGAGGAGAAGTACTTGGGAGAAGGGGAGGGCTGCACCAGAACATTGGTATGGCTGCCCTCCCACCCCCCACATATATATAGGGGCAAGGGAGAAGGGGGGAGGCGCAGCCTTGGCCCTTCCTCCAAGGAAGGGTGCGGCTAGGAGGAGTCCCTCCTCCCCAAGGCACCTCGGAGGTGCCTTCCCCCTTTAGGACTCTCCCTTTCCTTATCCTTTGGCGCATGGGCCTCTTGGGGCTGGTGCCCTTGGCCCATATAGGCCAAGGTGCACACCCCTACAGACCATGTGGCCCCCCGGGGCAGGTGGCCCCACCCGGTGGACCCCCGGGACCCTTCCGGTGGTCCCGGTACAATACCGGTGACCCCGAAACTTGTCCGGTGATCAAAACAGGACTTCCCATATATAAATCTTTACCTCCGGACCATTCCGTAACTCCTCGTGACGTCCGGGATCTCATCCGGGACTCCGAACAACATTCCGTAACCACATACAAACTTCCTTTATAACCCTAGCGTCATTGAACCTTAAGTGTGTAGACCCTACGGGTTCAGGAGACATTCAGACATGACCGAGACGTTCTCCGGTCAATAACCAACAGCGGGATCTGGATACCCATGTTGGCTCCCACATGTTCCACGATGATCTCATCGGATGAACCACGATGTCAAGGACTTAATCAATCCCGTATACAATTCCCTTTGTCTATCGGTATGATACTTGCCCGAGATTCGATCGTCGGTATCCCAATACCTTGTTCAATCTCGTTACCGGCAAGTCTCTTTACTTGTTCCGTAACACATCATCCCGTGATCAACTCCTTGATCACATTGTGCACATTATGATGATGTCCTACCGAGTGGGCCCAGAGATACCTCTCCGTCACACGGAGTGACAAATCCCAGTCTCGATTCGTGCCAACCCAACAGACACTTTCGGAGATACCTGTAGTGTACCTTTATAGCCACCCAGTTACGTTGTGACGTTTGGCACACCCAAAGCATTCCTACGGTATCCGGGAGTTGCACAATCTCATGGTCTAAGGAAATGATACTTGACATTAGAAAAGCTTTAGCATACGAACTACACGATCTAGTGCTATGCTTAGGATTGGGTCTTGTCCATCACATCATTCTCCTAATGATGTGATCCCGTTATCAACGACATCCAATGTCCATGGTCAGGAAACCGTAACCATCTATTGATCAACGAGCTAGTCAACTAGAGGCTTACTAGGGACATGGTGTTGTCTATGTATCCACACATGTATCTGAGTTTCCTATCAATACAATTCTAGCATGGATAATAAACGATTATCATGAACAAGGAAATATAATAATAATCAATTTATTATTGCCTCTAGGGCATATTTCCAACACAAATCACACAAAGCATAAAACTCATGATCTTTAATTTTAATTTTAATAGTTCATTCCCACTCATCATAAAGGTTTCTAGGGATAGAAACTTTCAACTCAAGTTTTTCTTCATAAGATCGCATCAAGGCATCAACAATATGTCCGGTGAAGGCTTTATTTTGACTATAAGCATGTGGAGAATTTAGCACGGATTGCAACAAGGAAATACAATCAATTAAAGAGCAACTTTCATAATTAAATTCCTTGAAATCCAATATAGTGGGTTTAGCAACATGTAGATTTTTATTCTTTCAATCCCACTTTCATCAATTTCATCATTAAGATCTAAATACTCTGAATTTTTAGAATGCCTTCTAGGTAAAGGAAGATCATATTCAGTTTCATCAAGATTAATATTGCAAATAAAAGATTTAATAGGGGACACATCAATAATTTTTAGATCTTCATCTTGATTTTCATAGGAATTGGAGGAACACGCTTTAATAAAGGCATCTTTGGAAGCACGCATCCTAGCGGTTCTTTCCTTACACTCATCAATGGAAATTCTCATGGCTTTGAGAGACTCATTGATATCATGCTTAGGAGGAATAGATCTAAGCTTTAAAGAATCAACCTCAAGAGAAATTCTATCAACGTTCCTAGCCAAATCATCTACTTTAAGCAATTTCTCTTCAAGCAAAGCATTAAAATTCTTTTGTGAATTCATGAACTCTTTAACACTATTCTCAAATTCAGAGGGCATCTTATTATAATTTCCATAAGAGTTGTTGTAGTAATTCCCATAATTATTAGAAGGATTACTAGGATATGGCCTAGGATTAAAATTCCCTCTATAAGCGTTGTTACCAAAATTATTCCTACCAACAAAATTCACATCCATAGATTCATTGTTATTCTCAATCAAAGTAGACAAAGGCATATCATTAGGATCAGAAGAAACACTCTTAGTAGCAAATAATTTCATAAGTTCATCCATCTTTCCACTCAACACATTAATTTCTTCTATCGCATGCACTTTTTAGAAGATCTTTCAGTATGCCATTGAGAATAATTAACCATAATATTATCTAGGAGTTTAGTAGCATCTCCTAAAGTGATTTCCATAAAGGTGCCTCCCGCGGCCGAATTTAAAAGATTTCTAGAAGCAAAATTCAATCTGGCATAAAATTTTTGTATAATCATCCACAAATTCAAACCATGAGTAGGGCAATTACGTATCATTAATTTCATTCTCTCCCAAGCTTGTGCAACATGTTCATGATCAAGTTGTTTAAAGTTCATAATATCGTTTCTAAGAGAGATGATCTTAGTGGGAGGAAAATACTTAGAGATAAATGCATCTTTGCATTTGTTCCATGAATCAATACTATTCTTAGGCAAAGACGAAAACCAAGCTTTAGCACGATCTCTAAGCGAAAAAGGAAATAGCTTCAATTTAACGACATCATTATTGACATCTTTTTTCTTTTGCATATCACATAAATCAACAAAGCTATTCAGATGAGTAGCGGCATCTTCACTAGGAAGGCCGGCGAATTGATCTTTCATAACAAGATTCAACAAAGCAGTATTAATTTCACAAGATTCAGCATCGGTAAGAGGAGCAATCGGAGTGCTAAGGAAATCATTATTATTGGTATTGGTGAAGTCACACAATTTGGTAGTATCTTGAGCCATCGCGACAAACAAGCAATCTAACACACGAGCAAACAAAAAGCAAGCGGGCAAACAAGAGGCAAATAGAGAGGAAGGATAGAGAGAGAGGGCGAATAAAACGGCAAGGGTGAATTGGGGGGAGAGGAAAACGAGAGGCAAATGGCAAATAATGTAATGAAAGAGATAGGGATTGTGATGGGTACTTGGTATGTTGACTTTTTGCGTAGACTCCCTGGCAACGGCGCCAGAAATCTTTCTTGCTACGTCTTGAGCTTGCGTTGGTTTTCCCCGAAGAGGAAGGGATGATGCAGCAGAGTAGTGTAAGTATTTCCCTCAGTTTTTGAGAACCAAGGTATCAATCCAGTAGGAGGCCACGCTCAAGTCCATCGTACCTGCACAAAGCGATAGCTACTCGCAACCAACGCAATTAGGGGTTGTCAATCCCTTCACGGTCACTTACGAGAGTGAGATCTGATAGATATAATAGTTTTGGTATTTTTGGTATAAAGATGCAAAGTAAAAAAGTAAAAGCAAAGTAAAAAAGCAAAGCAAGATTAAAGTGATGGAGATTGATATGATGAGAATAGACCCGGGGGCCATAGGTTTCACTAGTGGCTTCTCTCAAGAGCATAAGTATTCTACGGTGGGTGAACAAATTACTGTTGAGCAATTGACAGAATTGAGCATAGTTATGGGAATATCTAGGCATGATCATGTGTATAGGCATCACGTCCGTGACAAGTAGATCGAAACGATTCTGCATCTACTACTATTACTCCACTCATCGACCGCTATCCAGCATGCATCTAGAGTATTAAGTTAAAAACAGAGTAACACCTTAAGCAAGATGACATGATGTAGAGAGATAAATTCATGCAATATGAAATAAACCCCATCTTGTTATCCTCAATGGCAATGATACAATACGTGCCTTGTTGCCCCTTTTGTCACTGGGTAAGGACACCGCAAGATCGAACCCAAAGCTAAGCACTTCTCCCATGGCAAGAACTACCAATCTAGTTGGCCAAACCAAACGAATAATTCGAAGAGACTTGCAAAGATAACCGATCATACATAAAAGAATTCAGAGAAGATTCAAATATTATTCATAGATAGACTTGATCATAAACCCACAATTCATCGGTCTCAACAAACACACCGCAAAATGAAGATTACATAAAATAGATCTCCACAAGAGAGGGGGAGAACTTTGTATTGAGATTCAAAGAGAGAGAAGAAGACATCTAGCTACTAACTATGGACCCGAAGGTCTGAGGTAAACTACTCACACTTCATCGGAGAGGCTATGATGATGTAGAAGCCCTCTGTGGTGATGGCCCTCTTCCGGCGGAGCTCCGGAACAGGCCACAAGATGGGATCTCGTGGATACAGAAAGTTGCGGCGGTGGAATTAGGTTTTTGGCTCCTGTCCTGATCGTTTGGGGGTACGTGTGTATATATAGGAGGAAGTACGCTGAAGGAGCAACGAGGGGCCCACGAGGTTGGGGCGCGCCCTAGGGGGGCGCCCCCCACCCTCGTGACCGCCTCTTTTGTTCCTTGGAGCAGGGTCCAAGTCTCCTGGATCATGTTTGGTGAGAAAATCACGTTCCCAAAGATTTTATTCCATTTGGATTCCGTTTGATATTCCGTTTCTTCGGAACACTAAAATAGGCAAAAAACAGCAATTCTGGGCTGGGCCTCCGGTTAATAGGTTAGTCCCAAAAATAATATAAAAGTGGAAAATAAATCCCAATATAGTCCAAAACAGTAGATAATATAGCATGGAGCAATCAAAAATTATAGATACGTTGAAGACATATCAAGATTCAATAAACCATTCACCTTGGGTGTATGACCATTGAAGGTTTTATTTATGTAAACAGAACAACAATTATACTCTGACTTTAAATGAATAACTGTATTGTAATAAACATGATCAAATCATATTCATGCTTAACGCAAACACCAAATAACATTTATTTAGCTTCAACACTAATACCGAAAGTATAGGGAGTGTGCGATGATGATCATATCAATCTTGGAGCCACTTTCAACACACATCATCACTTCACCCTTAACTAGTCTCTGTTCATTTTGCAACTCCCATTTCGAGTTACTAATCTCAGCAACCGAACTAGTATCAAATACTGAGGGGTTGCTATAAACACTATTAAAGTACACATCAATAACATGTATATCAAATATACCTTTGTTCACTTTGCCATCCTTCTTATCCGCCAAATACTTGTGGCAGTTCTGCTTCCAGTGACCAGTCCCTTTGCAGTAGAAGCACTTAGTCTCATGGTTAGGTCTAGACTTGGGCTTCTTCACTTGAGCAGCAACTTGCTTGCCGTTCTTTTTGGAGTTCCCCTTCTTCCCTTTGCCCTTTTCTTGAAACTAGTGGTATTGTCAACCATCAACACTTGATGCTTTTTTTGATTTCTACCTTCGTCGATTTCAGTATCACGAAGAGCTTGTGAATCGTTTCCGTTATCCCTTGCATATTATAGTTCATCACGAAGTTCCAGTAACTTGGTGATGGTGACTAGAGAACTCTGTCAATCACTATCTTATCTGGAAGATTAACTCCCACTTGATTCAAGTGATTCTAGTACATAGACATTCTAAGCACATGCTCACTAGGTGAGCTATTCTCCTCCATCTTGTAGGCAAAGTGCTTGTCAAAGGTCTCATACCTTTCGACATGGGCATGAGTCTGAAATAATAATTTCAACTCTTGGAACATCTCATATGCTCTGTGGTGTTCAAAACGTCTTTGAAGCCCCGATTTTAAGCCGTAAAGCATGATGCACTAGACTATCAAGTAGTCATCATATCGAGCTCGCCAAACGTTCATAATGTCTTCATCAGCTCCTGGAATCGATCTGTCACCTAGCGTTGCATCAAGGACATAATTCTTCTGTGTAGCAATGAGGATAATCCTCAGATCACGGATCCAATCCGCATCATTGCTACTAACATCTTTCAACTTAGTTTTTCTCTAGGAACATATCAAAATAAATGGGGAGCTACATCGCGAGCTATTGATCTACAACATAGTTATGCAAATATTATCAGGACTAAATTCATGATAAATTAAAGTTCAATTAAACATATTTAATAACTCCCACTTAGATAGACATCCCTCTAATCATCTAAGTGATCACGTGATCCATATCAACTAAACCATGTTCGATCATCACGTGAGATGGAGTAGTTTTCAATGGTAAACATCACTATGTTGATCATATCTACTATATGATTCACGCTCGACCTTTCAGTCTCAGTGTTCCAAGGCCATATCTGCATATGCTAGACTCGTCAAGTTTAATCCAAGTATTTCTGCGTGTGCAAAAACTGGCTTGCACCCGTTGTATATGAACATAGAGCTTATCACACCCGATCATCATGTGGTGTCTCGGCACGACGAACTTTGGCAACGGTGCATACTCAGGGAGAACACTTGTACCTTGAAATTTAGTGAGAGATCATCTTATAATGCTACCGTCAATCAAGCAGAATAAGATGCATAAAGGATAAACATCACATGCAATCAATATAAGTGATATGATATTGGCCATCATCATCTTGTGCCTGTGATCTCCATCTCCAAAGCACCGTCATGATCACCATTTTCACTGGCTTGACACCTTGATCTCCATCAAAGCATCATCGTCGTCACGCCAACTATAGCCTCCACGACTATCGCTACCGCTTAGTGATAAAGTAAAGCAATTACATGGTGATTAAATTTCATACAACAAAGCGACAACCATATGGCTCCTGCCAGTTGCCGATAACTGTGTTACAAAACATGATCATCTCATACAATAAAATTTAGCATCATGCCTTGACCATATCACATCACAACATGCCCGGCAAAAACAAGTTAGACGTTCTCTACTTTGTTGTTGCAAGTTTTACGTGGCTGCTACGGGCTGAGCAAGAACCGTTCTTACCTACACATCTAAACCACAACGATATTTCGTCAAGTTAGTGTTGTTTTAACCTTCAACAAGGACCGGGCGTAGTCACAGTCGGTTCAACTAAAGTTGAAGAAACTGACACCCGCCAGCCACCTGTGTGAGAAGCACGTCGGTAGAACCAGTCTCGCGTAAGCGTACGCGTAATGTCGGTCCGGGCCGCTTCATCCAACAATACCGCCGAATCAACGTATGACACGCTGGTAAGCAGTATGACTTGTATCGCCCACAACTCACTTGTGTTCTACTCGTGCATATAACATCTACGCATAAACCTGGCTCGATGCCACTGTTGGGGAACGTAGTAATTTAAAAAAATCCTATGCACACGCAAGATCATGGTGATGCATAGCAACGAGAGGGAAGAGTATCGTCCACGTACCCTCGTAGACCTTAAGTGGAAGCGTTATGAGAACACGGTTGATGTAGTCGAACGTCTTCACGATCTGACCGATCCAAGTATCGAACGCACGGCACCTCCAAGTTCAGCACACGTTCAGCTCGATGACGTCCCACGAACTCCGATCCAGCAGAGCTTCGTGGGAGAGTTCCGTCAGCACGACGGCGTGATGATGGTGATGATGTTGCTACCGACGCAGGGCTTCGCCTAAGCACCGCTACGATATTATCGAGGTGGATTATGGTGGAGGGGGGCACCGCACACAGCTTGGAACAATCAACTTGTGTGTTCTAGGGTGCCCCCTGCCCCCGTATATAAAGGAGCAAGGGGGGAGGCCGGCCAGTCCCTGTAGGGCGCGCCAGGAGGAGGAGTCCTCCTCCTAGTAGGAGTAGGACTCCCCTTTCCTACTCCTACTAGGAGGAGGAAAGGAAGGAGGAGAGGGAGAAGGAAGGAAAGGGAGGAAAGGAGGAAAGGGGGCCTGGCCCCCTAGACCAATTCGGTTTGGGCTAGGGGAGCCACGCGCCCTGGCTCCTCTCTTCCACCACTTGGCCCATGAGGCCCAATACTTCTTTCCCGTATTCCCGTAACTCCCCGGTACTCCAAAAAATACCCGAATCACTCGGAACCTTTCCGATGTCCGAATATAGTCGTCCAATATATCGATCTTTACGTCTCGACCATTTCAAGACTCCTCGTCATGTCCCCGATATCATCCGGGACTCCGAACTACCTTCGGTATATCAAATCACATAAACTCATAATACCGATCGTCACCGAACGTTAAGCGTGTGGACCCTACGGGTTCGAGAACTATATAGACATGACCGAGATACGTCTCCGGTCAATACCAATAGCGGAACCTGGATGTTCATATTGGCTCCTACATATTCTACGAAGATCTTTATCGATCAAACCGCATAACAACATACGTTGTTCCCTTTGTCATCGGTATGTTACTTGCCCGAGATTCGATCGTCAGTATCTCGATACCTAGTTCAATCTCGTTACCGGCAAGTCTCTTTACTCGTTCCGTAATGCACTATCCCGCAACTAACTCATTAGTTGCATTGCTTGCAAGGCTTATAGTGATGTGCATTACCGAGAGGGCCCAGAGATACCTCTCCGACAATCGGAGTGACAAATCCTAATCTCGATCTATGCCAACTCAACAAGTACCATCGAAGACACCTGTAGAGCACCTTTATAATCATCCAGTTACGTTGTGACGTTTGGTAGCACACAAAGTGTTCCTTCGGTAATCGGGAGTTGCATAATCTCATAGTCATAGGAACATGTATAAGTCATGAAGAAAGCAATAGCAGTAAACTAAAACGATCAAGTGCTAAGCTAACGGAATGGGTCAAGTCAATCACATCATTCTCCTAATGATGTGATCCCATTTATCAAATGACAACTCATGTCCATGGTTAGGAAACATAACCATCTTTGATTAACGAGCTAGTCAAGTAGAGGCATACTAGTGACACTTTGTTTGTCTATGTATTCACACATATACTAAGTTTCCGGTTAATACAATTCTAGGATGAATAAGAAACATTTATCATGATATAAGGAAATAAATAATAACTTTATTATTGCCTCTAGGGCATATTTCCTTCAGCCGCTGTCGGCGCCTCCGTCGTCCAGCACCGGGCTGACTACAACCGCGCCGGTGGGCGTGCCGATTCAGCAAGTGTGGTTCCCGCCCTCGCCGTCCCAACTTCCAGTCTGGTTGGCCGGGACGTCACCGCCGCCAGTCCACATCATGGCCGCGGACCAGCCGACGCCCTCCCTGCCATACGACGGGCCCTCCGACTCCGCGGGTTTCCATGCTGGCTTCGACGGGCCACCACTTTCCTACGGACCACATGTGCACACCGGACCAACGCCATACTCTTCGCTGCTCCATACCGCCGAGCCGTACACTCACGGCGGTCATGCTCAGACACCGCCGCGCTTCGCCAAGCTCGCCTTCGCCACCTACGACGGCGCCGAGGACCCCCTCAACTAGCTCAACCAGTGCGAGCAGTTCTTCCGTGGGCAATGGACGCTCGCGTCGGACCGCACCTGGCTCGCCTCTTATCACCTCCGCGGCGCCGCACGGACGTGGTACTACGCTCTCGAGCAGGACGAGGGCAGCATGCCCCCATGGGAGCATTTTCGCGAGTTCTGCCTCCTTCGATTCGGACTACCGATACGTGGGAGCCGGCTGGTGGAGTTGGGCCGCCTTCCCTTCACCTCTACAGTGCAGGACTACACCGGCCGCTTTCAGGCCCTGGCATGCCACACGTCCAGCGTGATGGCTCACCAGCGGGCTGAACTCTTCGTCGAAGGTCTGCCAGATCATATTCGCGTGGACGTCGAGCTGCAGGGACCCCAGGACCTCCAGACGGCCATGTACTACGCCCGTGCGTTCGCGCGTCGTGCGGTAGCATCTAGCAGGCATCACCATCCCGGGCCGCTGGGCCGCCACCCTGGCCGGATGTTCCCACCCAGGGTTGGCCTGCTCAGTCTTCCGCGGCACCCCTTGCCGCGACCGCGGCGCACCCGTTCCGCCGGCTCACCTCGGCCGAGCTACTCGAGCGTCGCCGCCAAGGGTTGTGCTTCAACTGCGATGAGACCTACATGCCCGGTCACGTCTGCCCCCGACTCTTCTACCTGGAGGCTGCAGACTACATTGCGAAGGACACCGTCGCCGCCGGGCTCGGCGACCTTGTCGCCCTAGCTGTCGCGGAGGTGTTTGACGCTGGTTGATCACCTCGAGAAGTTCAGCAAGCGCTTCCCCGCCTTACAGCTCGAGGACGAGCTGTTTGTGCAGGCGGGGAGAAGTGTTATGACCGGCATATTAGGGGCTTAGCCCAATGGGCTGTGGCCCAAGTTATCTTATCGTTATTGGGGACTTAGCACAGTTATCTTATCGTTATTAGGGTCGTTTGCTTAGAAGTCAAGTAAACCTCTCTATATAAAGAGAGAAGATGTATCAATCTAATCAAGTAAAAAGTAATCAGTATTTGCTCGGCTTCCCTTAGGAAGCCGGAAGACCTAACCCTAGCCGCCTCTTGCGCCGCCGCCGCCTCTTCTCCACCACGCAAGGACAGCGCCCAGCCGCCGGCCGCCGCCTCCCCTACAATCTTTGCCCTAGAACCGGCAGATCCCTAGCTCCTACCAGAAGCCTTGTGGTTCCCCTACTTATTACTTGCTACTTATGGCATTTGGAGCAAAATCGATTTCAGTTAGCAATGTATTGCTCTTATGTAGCAGCGTAAAGGGAGAAATGGTTCCTTTGAGGCGACGGCAGATAATTTGTGCGCTGGTTCAGAGTAAGTAGAGGTCCCTGCTAAATGGATGAACAAACGGCAACAGTAAGCTCTAGTAAATGGATCGACCGTACTGGCCAGGGGTAAGAGAATGTAGTGTTGATGAACTCGGATGCAAAATTTGTATATATGCAGATGCTGCTCGTAGACGTTGATGTAAAATTAGTATATTTTGATTGTTGTTGATAAAGCTGAAGGATGGTCGGCACACCACCTTCCGGCCGCGAGCCGGCTACAGCAAACAAAAACCCCATGCCCCGCAGGGAGCCTCGCCGCCACGGCGGGCGTCATCTGGTTGCGCCAGTCGCCGACCTTGGAGACGGCAGCACCGGCGCGCCATTCCTGTTCACCTCTAGATTGCTCTGCGCAGCTCCAGGACTGGCGTCGTCCTCAGCTTCTCGGCGGGCAAAACGTCACCCAGGAACATGCCGCTGTGCCCTGCGTAAAGCTGAAGCTGGTGAGCCCCATGATCCCAGGCAACAGGGAAGATATAACATGATACCAGCCATTACATAATACCATGTTTCAAAAACTCTAATTTAAATGTTTCAAAAAAACGGATTTTTTTTCATGAATGTTCACAAGACGTGCCTACAATCCCTAAAAACTCCAAATACAAATTTGGATTTACCATTTTGGTTTCTTCCAAGAATATTTCGAATTCAAATTTGGAGTTTTTAGGGATTCTAGACATACATGTCTTGTGAAGAATCACAAAATAAATCCAGAATTTCTTGGAACTTACAAGCTTGATTTTCGTGGCATGGTACAATGTAATACTACATGGTAAGAAATAACATGTCATTTCTACCTCAAGATGGAGCTACATGTTACAATATATAGTATATATACGCCCCCATCACGCAAAATTTAGGGGCGCACTCCACATATATCAAAAACATGTACCGGGCTGTCTATGACCGACTGACTGACTCTAAACCAATACAACCGAGGACGCTCAACGATGACCTTGTAGAGATCTGAACGAACCGTTTGCCGATTTCAGACAATTTCCACCCCTCCACCTATGTTCTCCAGAAAAGGAAAACCCAAAGAATGACTCACTGTAAGCAGCATGAACAGATTGGCTGTCCAAGCCCACTTGCAAAAAAGAACTCTCCACCTGAGACTGAGTCATAGCAGTATCCCCAAAAAATGTTGTTTGTCACCTCTTGCTCCACATTCATCTTGTCCCTAACTACTCACTGATCCATGAGTAGGTCACCAGATACATATTGTCTTACTCGGACACCCTCTCGTAGAAAAGGATGTAAGCCTCGCAGTTGAGAACCTCCTCCAGAGAGGTTTCTCTGACGTGTGAATCGCTCGCGTAAAACCAAGACTTGGAGGAGCGGCTCTGCTGCTGCCGACCCCCTATCTTGCCAGATCTTACATATGCAACATAATGCCCCCCTGTCATGCTTCCCATGTGCTCGACAACAGCTACCAGCCGATAAGTGGTGATGTCATTATCCTTGGATCTGCGTATTAAGGAAAACAGTTAATTTCCAAAGCATACAATCCAATTTTAAAGTCCGTAAATGACTCTCTCTGCCCATAAATCACAGATACGAATGGTGCACAATAGGTCCCTAAACTTATGCGGGCATGTCACTTGGGTTCTAAACTTGAGATAACACATATAAGCATACTAAACTTGAGAGCTACACATGTAGGCACCTACACTTGTACAAGTGTGTAAACAGAATAACAAATTAGATCAACTAGAACAATATTTGTTGTATATATGCTGAAAAATGACAATACTAAAACCCAGTTTGAGTCCCTTAGTGTAGACACAAACTGGTGAGCAGTCAATACAGCTTACCGTATATGCCTTCGAATCTAAATCATATATGTAACCTCCAGATTCACATTGATTATGAAAAGATTTCATGCATTCTGCTTTCTTTCAGGATATGGACATGGCAGACTTGAATCAGAGAATAAGATCGTAAACAATGTGTAGAAAAAATATCTGCGGAGAATGTTCTAGGGTTTTACAGCCAATGAATCGTCATCATATAATATTTAATTATTTATCTTTTCAGTTCTCTATGTTGACAAGAAACATATCTATGATTAAAATAAGAGCATTCTGTTCTATCATTATTAAAGAAAGATCCACCAAAGTAAACAAGTGGGGAAAGGAATAGTGTCAAATTTTATCTAGTCATATCATTGTGGCAAAATCCTACATGCAATTGCTACTTTAGCAAGCCATGGACAGACAGTGGTGCCCCCTTGTGGCTACTAGGAACTACAGCTGCAGGCAAGCAGAAAACTGTTGGGTTGATTTTATTTTGGCAAATTCAACTGAGTTAGAAAAATCAGTACCTTGGGTCCATGTACGGTCGTATATCGAGTGTCTCCTTAAAGCGCACATGCCCTTTCAGTTTCCTGAACCGACCATGAGAGTCATGGCTGAATCTGTTCAAAGTAATCGTCAATACAGGCGGTGCCTTGCTGATAAGAATTCTTCTCATTGCAGCTCTGAAAACCTTTGTTTCATCCTCTTTCTGTTTATTTTGGTTATCTTGTCCTTTGTGTGCCTTGACAACCACCTTCATTCTCTTCCTCCTTCCGATATTCCTTGTGAAGCCATCTTCATTATCTTTGGCGCTCGGTAAGATGCTTTGCGTCTCAGGTGGAAGGCTACTAGTCACAACTTCTTCAGCATTGGCACCACCAGATTCAACCTTTTTGTCGCTAGTAGTACTGCAAGAGGCCGAGTCATTGTCGCCACAACTCACTGGTGCACTCGTTTCTTCAGCGGCTACATCCACATTATGACCATCGTTATGCTGCGCAAAGTCATGCGGTTGCTTACTGGAAGATGTAAATTCCACTGCTGAGCTGTTCAAATCCCTACACTCCTGGTGGTATGTTTTACTGTCTGGCTGCTCAGTAGTGTCAACGTCTGGAGAATTACCATCAGAGGTGTTTTCAGCATCAACCAAAGAAGGATTTGCACACACCCCTTCGTTACAGCACATGTCAGGATTTACATTGACAGAGCAACCATCAGTTGCCATAATCTGATCAATGTCCTCTTTTTTGCTGCAGCTCGGGACCTTATCATCAACATGTTTTTCATCACCACTTGCCATCATCTCCGCACTGTCCTTTCTATCATTGGCACTAGCTGCCGTCTCCTCACCCTCTTCTAATTCATTGGTGTTTGGCTGTGCAACAGCGATAGAACAATGCTCACAATGCCAAGATTCCGTTAGCAGCTCTGGCTCAGTATACAATGACAAGCAGCCCTCAACTGATACGGGAGCATTACTATCATCCACTTCATCATCAGCACTATTGCTACTCCAAGCCATCACATCAATATCTCCAGTTGTGCCAGTTTCTTTCTTAGCATCAGAAGTTATTTCAGGCTCACCAAACATATCACCGATACCAAAACAGTCATCTTGTTCCCCATCTCCGCCATATAACGGCTGTGTGTGATTTTCTGCTGCTAGATAATCAGCTGGATGAGGACCAAAAACTATTGGATTCTGTGAGCTTTCTGCAGTTTCATATATTTCTTCAGCAGTGGTGTCAAATTCTTTGTAAGGAAGCAAGATCACAGTCTGTAAACAAGTTGCATCATCAACAATGTTCTCACCTGAGGGATCAGAAATCAAGGCCTGCTCTTTGGGCAAGGCATCATCTCCACTGTGAAATGAACCATGTATGGCATCGTTGCTGTTCCAGATCTGTCCTGCTCCAGTCGAACATGCAGAATCAAGAATCTCAGACTTCGTTTCATCTGCATCAGCAAGATAATCTAACCAGGAAATGTCATCCTCCACATTAGAAGTGGCCTTCAGCTCTTGGTTGGGAACAGAAGCACATGACTCACTGCATTCAGAGGGCTCATGTTCTTTCTCACTGACAACCTGTCCTAACTCTGAACCTGGAATCTGGGAATCATTGCCTTCAGCAATTGTTTGTACTTGTTCTTTGCTGCTCTCCGCTATTGCAGGAGACACTCGGGTAGGAACCTTTCCATATCTGCGATTTTTGTTCCTATCTCGTATAGACTGCTTGGTCCTCTTTGCTGGTGGTGATGAAACACTCTTGGCTGGAGGTTTCCTTGATGGAACTGGTAGCGAGAGATCAAGGAATTGGTCGTGCTTAACAGATCCGTGTGTGCATTCTGTGCTGGAGACAGTACTAGACAGCTGACCCCCAAAGATGGAGTCAACAATTGTAGGAACCCCAGCAGCACTGGAAGCATCCTCCGCTGCCTTCCGCGCTTCAGTTTCCTCCGTGCCTAAACCATCAAGAAAACAGCGGAGCAATTCATGACTGTCCTGCATCTGGTAGCCTTTGAACTGAGGGTATTTCGAGCAAATACTTGAGAAGAGGCTCTTTGGGCTCAGTGCACCTCCTGCATCATTTGAAGCACTCGTTTCCACAAACAACTTCTTCAGTGACATAGCAATGGCTCCTATTGGAACATCTGGTCCTAGCATCTTGCTGCGAAACTTATCAAGCGCTAGGAGGCTCTGCAGCACTGCATTGAAGAAACATGTATTTCCAAGATTCGGCAGCCCTTTAATCACATTACCATGGCTATTAGCCAAAACCAATGCATTGCTCTCCACCGCACCAAGAACCACCTTCTCAACGGCTGGCGCTGCTACAACTGTCTCCACTACAGGCAGCTCGATGGACACCTCATTTTCGCATGACAAGCAATAAGCGATGGTTTGTTTATCATAGCGTGCAGCCCACCAGTGCCGGTCCTGCTTGGCATGCCTTCTGGCATGGCCGTATGGCTTGGTATCTGACACGGCGCCGCCGCAGAAGTGCCGGCCGCAGTCCAAGCAGACCCACAAATCATCATTCTTCTCCGCCTTGGCCTGCGTCTTGGCAGCAGCGCCTTTCTTCTTCTGCTGCTTACCGCCTTTCTCCTTGCCACCCCCGCCGCCTTTCTTCCGGGGGGCCTCCTCCCGGCAGTGCTCACACGACGCGAGATGCTTGGCAGACACGATCTCCCGTAGGACCTTGTCCAAGTGGCGACTGTCACGGCTGTAGTGGCCGCACTGCTCCCAATCGCCGGCCGAGACAGCCGCTTCCTCGACGTCCTGCGAGGCCTCGTCGCCGGATCCAGCATCGGCCAGCGGCTCCCGCTGCTGCGCCTTCTTCGCCTTGGCCTTCACCTTCTTCCCCATCTCTCCTGAAACACACGGATCCAATCAAGCCCAAGGAAGATACCAGCCGACAGCTACACGGCCGCCGTGGGCGGATCCAGATGGGGAAATTTCTGGAGTTCGGCGGGGTTTAACAACTAACCGGTGGAGGACGGGATGGTCATACCTCAGGAATCAACCAATGCTCGAAATCGGGGACGGAGTTGGGGCAGCAGGGACGCGGCGAGGCGGGACGGGAAGCGGCGGCGGCGGCGACGCGCGGGAGAGGCGGGGGCGCGCTGCTCGGGGGCGGAGGCTTCGTCGGCAGTGGAGCTAAGCTACGACGGCGCGGCGGCAGCTGTGGCTAGGGCAGGGAGATGCTTCAGGGCCGGCGCCGCACTGGGTGGGATTGGGGGCACGGAGAGGAAAAGGAAGGTGTGCCGATACGCCACGGAACTCTGAATACGAGTCGGGGTATGAACAATCTGTCGTAATCTTTTCGGCTACGAAAAGACTTAAAGGCTTACCCCTCCGTTTTATGCCTCCGTTCCAAATTATTCGTCACAGAAATGAATATATCTAAAATTAAAATACATCTAGATACATTCATTTCTGCGACGAGTAATTCTTAACGGAGAAAGTATAATATAAGAGCGTTTTTGACATTAATGTAAGTAATTCATTAGACGATACACGAATGCGGAATCAGTTGCAATATAGGAGTAGATTTGATTGTATCCAATATGAATATTCAAGTTAATAATATATGAACTAAAAAATACATATGATATATAGTGTTTTTTTAGGATATGATATATAATGTTAATGTATAAATGTGTTGTCTAGTCTTTTTTATCGTATTGATTTTTTAATTGCATTGGCTAGAGCACACTTTTATATGGTACAGAGGAAATCAATTCTTTCGAGCCCACCCACCCTTCTTCCGCTGCCATGGACACTAATCCTCTAGCCTCCCCCCTCCCCCACTCCTCTGATGATGATGCACCAGCACCGGGCGGCGTCCTCCATGCTGCCTCGGTGAGCGCCCCTCCTGCGCCCCCGGCCACCCCAGCGCCATCGCCCGCTCCTGACGTGTTCCCCTCGTCCGTCCTGTAGATGATCGACATCCGTCACCACGTCTCCATCACCCTGGACCTGCACGCCGGCAACTACGCGCGGTGCCGTCACTTCTTCTTCACCATCGTGGGCATGTTCGGTGTCCACGACCACCTCGTCGCCCCGGCTGTCACGTCGCTCCCCGAATGGGTCATGGTCGACCACTACGTCGTGCATTGGATTTATGCCACGATCAGACGACACTACTGGCGTCCTCTGGGCCGCCATCGAGGAGATCCCCTGCGACAATCAGCTCTCCCGCGTCGTGTACATCGACGCGGAGTACCACGCCGTGGTCCAGGGTGACCTGACGGTGATGCAGTACTTCACGGGCGTGGAGTCCTTCACCGACCAGCTTCGCGACCTCGGGCAGCCGGTCGGCGACGTGCGGCAGTTGTTCCACATGCTACGCGGCCTCAAGCGTCAGTATCATGGTGCAATCCCGCATCTCACCGTGCGTAATCCACTGCCCACCCTTCTACAGGCACGCTCCTTCCTCCTGCTGGAAGAGCACCATGCGGAGCAGGCTACTCGCCTGTAGTCTGGTCACGCGCTCATCGCCGCGCGTCCACCGGCCGCCCCTGCAGCTCCACCTGCTCCCTCCGACAGGAAAACGGGGCGTGGGCGTGGTCCCAACCGTCGCCGCGGAAGCGGCAACGAGGGGGGCACATCGTCTTCATCTTAGTCTCCAGCACTGCCTCCTCCGCGTTCGGCTACCCTACCAAGCCAGGCTCCAGGCACCAACTCCTGGATCGGCATGGTGCAAGCCTGGCCCATGTCGTGGCGCGCACCCGGCGTCGGCTGATGCGGCTTGAAGCTACGCCGGTATTTCCCCAAAGAGAAAGGGATGATGCAGCATAGCGATGTTAGGTATTTCCCTTAGTGATGAAACCAAGGTTATCAAACCAGTGGGAGAACCAAGCAACAACATGTAAACGGCCCATGCACACAAATAACAAATACTCGCAACCCGTCGTATTAAATGGGTTGTCAATCTCTTTCGGGTAACGGCGCCAAAAATTGGCAAACAGGCGTGAATAAATTGTAGTAGATTGATAGATCGAACGCCAAATAAAATAAATAAGAATAAATTGCATCAAGGTATTTTTGGTTTAATAGATCTGAAAATAAAAGGCAAATAAAATAGATCGCAAAGGCAAATAATATGAGAAAGAGATCCGGGGGCCGTAGGTTTCACTAGTGGCTTCTCTCGAGAAAAATAGCAAATGATGGGTAAACGAATTATTGTTGGGCAATTGATAGAACTTCAAATAATCATGATGATATCCAGGCAATGATCATTATATATGCATCACGTTCAAGATTAGTAGACCGTCTCCTGCCTACATCTATTACTATCACTCCACACATCGGCCGCTATCCAGCATGCATCTAGTGTATTAAGTTCATGGAGAAACGGAGTAATGCAATAAAAACGATGACATGATGTAGACAAGATCTATTTATGTAGAAATAGACCCCATCGTTTTATCCTTAGTAGCAATGATACATACATGTCGGTTCCTCTTCTGTCACTGGGATCAAGCACGTAAGATCGAACCCACTACAAAGCACTTCTTCCCATTGCAAGATAAATAAATCAAGTTGGCCAAACAAAACCCAAATATCGGAGAAGAAATACGAGGCTATAAGCAATCATGCATATAAGAGATCAAAGAAACTCAAATAATTTTCATGGATAAAAAGAGATAGATCTGATCATAAACTCAAAGTTCATCAGATCCCAACAAACACACCGCAAAAGAGTTACATCATATGGATCTCCAAGAGATCATTCTATTGAGAATCAAACGAGAGAGAGGAAGCCATCTAGCTACTAACTACGGATTCGAAGGTCTACAAAGAACTACTCACGCATCATCGGGGTGGCACCAATGGAAGTGGTGAACCCCTCCATGATGGTGTCTAGATTGGATCTCGTGGTCCTGGACTCTGCGGCGGCTGGAAATGATTTTCGTCGACTCCCCTAAGGTTTATGGAATATTGGGGTATTTATAGAGTAAAGAGGCGATCCGGGGGGCACCCAAGGTGGGCAAAACCCACCAGGGCGCGCCTGGGCCTCCAGGCACACCCTGGTGGGTTGTGCTCCCCTCGGAGCAGCCCCCAGGTGCTTCTTCGGTCCATTGGTTGTATTCTGGTCCAAAAATCCATAAAAAGTTTCGCTGCGTTTGGACTCCATTTGGTATTGATTATCTATGATGTAAAAAACATGCACAAAATAGCAACTGACACTTGGCACTATGTCACTAGGTTAGTACCAAAAGATGATATAAAATGGCTATAAAATGATTATAAAACATCCAAGATTGATAATATAACAGCATGGAACAATAAAAAATTATAGATACGTTGGAGACGTACCACCGGCATCCTTGGTCCATGATCTGGCGTCCCACAACAGCAGGTGTTCTTCACATATGACTCGCCCGGCGCCAACTCCAGCACAGCGCCCCTGCCGCCGTCGCCCTACGGGTACGACACTTATCCTTCCATCCTCCCCGACTTCACCTATGGCTCGCCGGGCGCCAGTTCTAGCGCGGCGCCCCGCCATCCCAACCATGGGACATGGGTGGTCTACAGACGGCACTCCAGGCGCGCACACCTCGCAGTCGCCACCTTCCAGCACCTCGGACTAGTACATGGACTCCAGGGCGTACTCGCACATGACCTCCAACCCTGGTACTCTCCATTCCCTTCGGCCTTCCTTTTCTCCTCGTGACATTATCGTCGGCAATGGCGGCCACCTGCTGATCACTCACACCAGGCGCGGCACGCTTATCGCCAACAACTCGTCCTTAGAGCTTCACAATGTTTTGCTTTCTCCTTCGATCATTACTAATCTCCTCTCTGTTCATCGCCTCACCCGCGACAACCCTGTTTCTGTGGAATTTGTCTCTTTTGGGTTTTCTGTTAAGGATATCCTCATCCGCCTGGTGATCTGCTACCTCTTGAGCATGCGTTGGTTTTCCCTTGAAGAGGAAAGGGTGATGCAGCAAAGTAGCATAAGTATTTCCCTCAGTTTGTGAGAACCAAGCTATCAATCCAGTAGGAGGCTACATGCAAGTCACCTAGTACCTGCACAAACAAACAAGAACCTCGCAACCAACATGATAAAGGGGTTGTCAATCCCTGCACGGTCACTTACGAAAGTGAGATCTGATAGAGATAATAAGATAAATATTTTTGGTATTTTTGTTGCATAGATTGAAAAGTAAAGATTGCAAAATAAATAGTAAACTAGAATTATAGTCGGAAACTTATAAGATGTAAAGTAGACCCGGGGCCCATAGGTTTCACTGGTGGCTTCTCTCAAGATAGCATATATTACGATGGGTGAACAAATTACTGTCGACCAATTGATAGAAAAGCGCATAGTTATGATGATATCTAGGCATGATCATGAACATAGGCATCACATCCCTGTTAAGTAGACCGAAATGATTCTGCATCTACTAATATTACTCCACACATTGACCGCTATCCAGCATGCATCTAGAGTATTAAGTTCATAAGAACAGAGTAACGCATTAGGCAAGATGACATGATGTAGAGGGATAAAATCAAGCAATATGATATAAACCCCATAATCCCCAAGTGCAGGGAATCATCGTAGAAATTTCCAAAGGTGGAAGTGATAAGTATGGAGCGTTGAACCCACAAGGAGCTAAAGGTAAGATCAATATTCTCTCAAGCCCTATCTGCCACTGATATGACTCTACGTACACTGAACGTTTGCTTCCAACTAGAAGCGAGAAATAAAACTACGTTGTGGGTATGAAGTGGATAACTTTGTATGAGATCGGAGAGCTAAAATATGAAAATAGGTGCTATTATCATAAAGTTAGAATATATTACTCCCTTCGTTCCTTTATATAAGGTGTATTTGTTTTTTGATGAAATTCCAGAATGTAAGGTGTATTTCTTCCAATTCCACATAATTCCCTTGTTAGCCCTCCAGAAAAAGGGAAAGAATCTCTCTCGTGATTGTCTGTATCTCTCCTTGTAGCAAAACAAGGAAACTATCTCTCTTTCGATTGCATATATCTCATACTTTTCTCGACTAACTGATTTACTTGCCACTAACAAATAAATTTGCCAAGGGTAATTTCGTCCTAACATGTCTATAATTATGTGCCTTGGTCACCGTGTCGAAAATAATACACCTTACATAAAGGAATGGAGGGAGTACTAAATACTATAAATAGCGAGTGTGGAATAATGGTGGATCGGTGTGCAGAATTGTCCTAGGCAATTGTTAACAAGACCGATAGTCATCATGGCAATTTCATATGAGGGAGAGGCATAAGCTAACATACTTTCTCTTCTGGGATCATATGCACTTATGATTGGAACTCTAGCAAGCATCCGCAACTATTAAAGATCATTAAGGTAAAACCCAACCATAGCATTAAAGCATCAAGTCCTCTTTATCCCATACGCAACAACCCCCTTACTCGGGTTTGTGTTTCTCACTCACGCAGCCCACTATAAGCGAATCATAAACGTATTGCAACACCCTACAGCGGGAATCCCTCACGCTTGCGCGACACGGAGGGCACCATAGGATAGCACCAAAATAAAACATCACTACAAAAAAAAGACACATCCGTGACATTTTGGGCCGAACGAATTTTTTTTTCTGTCATACATATGACACTTCTATGACGATAATTGTGACAAAACCCGGTATCATCATAGATGTGGTGGGCTCCTACTTCTATGACAAAAAATCATGATAGAAAATGGGCTTTTCGTCCTGGGCGGGCCGGAGACGCAGCTGCATGACATTCTTTGGGCCGTCCATGATGAAAAAAACCGTGGTAGAAGCGAGGGGGAGGAAAATTTCGGGGAGTTCTCGGTTACGGTGGGAGGTCGGGGGCCGAGCGATGCGCGTTTCTCTCATACATGTACGCGCGTGTGTGCGAGGCGTTGGCTCTAACTAAACCCGAGCGAGGCGTTGGGCTCTAACTGAACCCGAGCGATTGCACTGCAGGCTACGTGTTACTGAACTCGAGCAATCGATCGATGGTTGTTAACTGAACCCGATCGAGCGATTCCTTGGCTACTGCTGCTAACTGAAGCCGATCGATGGGATGAACAGCAAGCATTGCAGGGGGGTGGGGTGAGGTGGATGAACAATGAGCGGTGGCGTTGCCTCTGGATGAACAGGACCCCGTGGTGTGGTGGAGGGCAGGATGAACAGTAGACGGTGGAGGGGTGCCCGTGGAGTCCCGTTTTTGCCCGGACGCACTTCCTTGCGTGCGAAGGTGTAGCTGGTGGGTCCCAGCAGTCAGGGGGGAAATGCTTTTTTCATGAAATATGGTGGCCCGTCCGGTGGGTCCCTGCTGTCAGGTGGAGGAATCATTATTTTCCTCGTAATAAGGAGGCACTTCCTTGCTGCCGCCGTGGACCCAACTGTCAGCCTCTCCACGTACAGTCCACGTCTGATGGAAGTCGTTCCTTGACCACGTTGACCACCCCACGCCAAGAGCACCAGGGCGATGGAGGACGGCGAGGCCTAGTAAGGGGACGACGGGGAGCCGAGGAAGGCGCGGCAGTGGAAGCCCCCGCGCGCGCGGAGAGGGGTACGAGGGTTCACTGGTTCGACTGCGGTGTGAGGCTGCCGTCGCCGCAGGGCCTGGCCAGCGGTGGCAATAGTAGGGGGCGGTGAGGCCTCCACGGCAGCACAGCCGGCCACGGGAGGCAGGAGCATGCGGCACGACCGGCGCTGCTTTGGGCGGCTGGAGCAAGAAGACCAGAGATTGAAGAAGCACTACGGCCGTTGGATGGACATCATACGATCAGTGGAGCTAGAATCGTTCATATTGACTAAAGTTGACAAAGGCCCCCGTCCCAGTCAACTTAGTAGGCCCACAAGTCAGCCTCCCACCATGGTGGGTCCCGGCTAGCAGGGGAAGTATTCATTTTTTTTGTGCGTAATAAGGAGGCACTTCCGGTGGGTCCGAGCTGACAGCGGGGGGAATGTTTTTTTCGCGAAATACGCTGGCCCATCCGGTGGATCCGTGCAGTCAGGGGGAAACGTCTTTTTTCGTGAAATAAGGTGGCCCGTCCGGTGGGTCCCTACTGTAAGGTGGAGGAATAATTATTTTGCACGTAATAAGGAGGCACTTCCTTGCGGCCGCCTGGACCCAGCTATCAGCCTCTCCACATACAGTACTTTTCCGATGAAAGTCGATTGTTGACCACGCCGCGCCGAGAGCACCAGGGCGGTGGTCTGGACGACGGCGAGGCCTAGGAAGGGGACAATGCGGAGCCGGGGAAGACGCAGCAGTGGAAGCCCGCGCGGAGAGGAGTACGAGGGTTCCCTGGCGTTGCCGCAGAATAACAGGGGGTGTGGGTGAGTAGAGGGATGGCCTGGCCAGCGGTGGGAGTAGTAGGGGCGGTGAGGCCTTCGCCTCATCGCAGCCGGCCACGGGAGGCAGGAGCACGATGTTGGAAATATGCCCTAGAGGCAATAATAAATTAGTTATTATTATTATATTTCATTGTTCATGATAATCATTTATTATCCATGCTAGAATTGTATTGATAGAAAACTCAGATACATGTGTGGATACATAGACAACACCATGTCCCTAGTAAGCCTCTAGTTGACTAGCTCATTGATCAATGGATGGTTACGGTTTCCTGACCATGGACATTGGATGTCGTTGATAACGGGATCACGTCATTAGGAGAATGATGTGATGGACAAGACCCAATCCTAAGCCTAGCACAAGATCGTGTAGTTCGTTTGCTAAAGCTTTTCTAATGTCAAGTATCATTTCCTTAGACCATGAGATTGTGCAACTCCCGGATACCGTAAGAGTGCTTTGGGTGTGCCAAACGTCACAACGTAACTGGGTGGCTATAAAGGTACACTACAGGTATCTCCGAAAGTGTCTGTTGGGTTGGCACGAATCGAGACTGGGATTTGTCACTCCATGTAAACGGAGAGGTATCTCTGAGCCCACTTGGTAGGACATCATCATAATGTGCACAATGTGACCAAGGAGTTGATCACGAGATGATGTGTTACGGAACGAGTAAAGAGACTTGCCGGTAATGAGATTGAACAAGGTATTGGGATACCGACGATCGAATCTCGGGCAAGTATCGCACCGCTAGACAAAGGGAATTGTATACGGGATTGATTAAGTCCTTGACATCGTGGTTCATCCGATGAGATCATCGTGGAGCATGTGGGAGCCAACATGGGTATCCAGATCCCGCTGTTGGTTATTGAACGGAGAGTTGTCTCAGCCATGTCTGCATGACTCCCGAACCCATAGGGTCTACACACTTAAGGTTCGATGACGCTAGGGTTATAGGGAAAGTATGTACGCGGTTACCGAATGTTGTTCAGAGTCCCGGATGAGATCCCGGATGTCACGAGGAGTTCCGGAATGGTCCGGAGGTAAAGATTAATATATAGGAAGTATGGTTTTGGCCACCGAAAGTGTTTCGGGCATCACCGGTAGTGTACCGGGACCACCGGAGGGGTCCGGGGGTCCACCAGGTGGGGTCACCAGCCCCGGAGGCCTACATGGGCCAATAGTGGGAAGGGACCAGCCCCTAGGTGGGCTGGGGCGTCTCCCACCAAGGCCCAAGGCGCCTCCAAGAGGGGAGGGGGCAAACCCTAGGGCAAATGGGCCCTAAGGCCCACCTCAGGTGCGCCTCCCCCTCCCCCCCTTGTGGCCGCCACCCTAGATGGGATCTAGGGCTGCCGCCACCCCTAGGGAGGAAACCCTAGGTGGGGGCGTAGCCCTCCCTCTCCCCCTATATATAGTGGAGGCAAAGAGGCAGCCCAACACATGAAGTTCCTCCCCTGTTGGCGCAGCCCTACCCCTCTCCCTCCTCGTCTCTCATAGTGCTTGGCGAAGCCCTGCTGGAGTCCCGCGCTCCTCCACCACCACCACGCCGTCGTGCTGCTGTTGGATGGAGTCTTCCCCAACCTCTCCTTCTCCCCTTGCTGGATCAAGGCGTAGGAGACGTCACCGGGCTGTACGTGTGTTGAACGCGGAGGTGCCGTCCGTTCGGCACTAGGATCATCGGTGATTTGGATCACGACGAGTACGAATCCATCAACCCCATTCACTTGAACGCTTCTGCTTAGAGATCTACAAGGGTATGTAGATGCACTCTCTTTCCCCTCGTTGCTAGATTACTCCATAGATTGATCTTGGTGATGCGTAGAAAATTTTAAATTTCTGCTACGATCCCCAACAGTGGCATCATGAGCTAGGTCTATGCGTAGTTTCTATGCACGAGTAGAACAAAAAGCAGTTGTGGGCGTCAATATTGTCAATTTACTTGCCGTTACTTGTCTTATCTTGATTCGGCAGCATCGTGGGATGAAGCGGCCCGGACCGACCTTACACGTACTCTTACGTGAGACTGGTTCCAACGACTGACATGCACTAGTTGCATAAGGTGGCTAGCGGGTGTCTGTCTCTCCCACTTTAGTCGGATCGGATTCGATGAAAAGGGTCATTATGAAGGGTAAATAGAAATTGGCATATCACGTTGTGGTTTTCGCGTAGGTAAGAAACTTTCTTGCTAGAAACCTATAGCAGCGACGTAAAAAACTTGCAACAACAATTAGAGGACGTCTAACTTGTTTTTGCAGCATATGCCTTGTGATGTGATATGGCCAAGAGGATGTGATGAATGATATATGTGATGTATGAGATTGATCATGTTCTTGTAATAGGAATCACGACTTGCATGTCGATGAGTATGACAACCTGCAGGAGCCATAGGAGTTGTCTTAATTTATTTATGACCTGCGTGTCAACATAAACGTCATGTAATTACTTTACTTTATTGCTAAAGCGTTAGCCGTAGTAGTAGAAGTAATAGATGACGAGACAACTTCAAGAAGACACGATGATGGAGATCATGATGATGGAGATCATGGTGTCATGCCGGTGACAACGATGATCATGGAGCCCCGAAGATGGAGATCAAAAGGAGCAAAATGATATTGGCCATATCATGTCACTATTTGATTGCATGTGATGTTTATCATGTTTTACATCTTATTTGCTTAGGACGACGGTAGCTTAAATAAGATGAACCCTCACTAAAATTTCAAGAAAAGTGTTCCCCCTAACTGTGCACCGTTGTGAAGGTTCGTCATTTCGAAGCACCACGTGATGATCGGGTGTGATAGATTCTTACGTTCGAATACAACGGGTGTAAGCCAGATTTACACACGCAATACACTTAGGTTGGCTTGACGAGCCTAGCATGTACATACATGGCCTCGGAACACGGAAGACCGAAAGGTTGAACATGAGTCGTATAGAAGATACGATCAACATGAGATGTTCACCGTTGATAACTAGTCCATCTCACGTGATGATCGGACACGGCCTAGTCGATTCGGATCATGTTTCACTTAGATGACTAGAGGGATGTCTACCTGAGTGGGAGTTCATTAAATTAATTTGATTAGATGAACTCAATTATCATGAACATAGTCTAAATTGTCTTTGCAAATATGTTGTAGATAAATAGCCCATGTTGTAGCTCCCTGTTTCAATACGTTCCTAGAGAAAGATTAAGTTGAAAGATATCGTAAGCAATGATGCGGACTAGGTCCGTAGTCCGAGGAGTGTCCTCACTGCTACACAGAAAGCTTGCATCTTTGATGCACCGCTCGATGTGCAAACCCCTACAACATCGTTTGTGGATGTTGTGAACACCTGACAGACACATCCTGATGACTACTTGATAGTTTAGTGCACCATACTTTACGGCTTAGAAGCGGGATTCCAATGACGTTTTGAGCGCCATAGAACATATGAGATGTTCCAAGAGCTGAAATTGGGATATCAGGCTCATGCCCGTGTTGAGAGGTGTGAGACCTCTGACAAGTTCTTTTGCCAACAAGATGGAGGAGAATAGCTCAGCTAATGAGCATGTGCTCAGAATGTCTGGGTGCTACAATCACTTAAATCAAGTGGGAGTTAAACTTCCAGATAAGATAGTGATTGATAGAGTTCTCTAGCCACTATCACTTAGCTACTAGATCTTCGTGATGAACTATGACATGCAAGGGATGGAGTTGATCCCAGAGCTGTTCGCGGTGCTTAAGACCGCAAAAGGTAGAATTCAAGAAGGAGCATCAAGTGTTGACGGTTTAACAAGACCACTGGTTTCAAGAAGGGCAAGGGCTAGAAGGGAAACTTCATGGATGGCAAACCAGTTGCCGCTCCAGTGAAGGATCCCAAGGTTGAACCCAAACCCGAGACTAAGTGCTTCTATTGTAAGGGGAACGGTCACTGGTAGCGGAATTACCCCAAATGCATGGTAGATAAGAAGGCTGGCAACTTCAACAAAGTATATACGTGTTATTAATGTGTACCTCACTAGTACTCCTGGTAGCACCTGGGTATTGGATACCGGTTCAGTTGCTATTATTGGTGACTTGAAGCAAAAGCTACAGACTAAACGGAGACTAGCTAAGGGCGAGGTGACGATGTGTGTTGGAAGTGTTTCCAAAATTGATGAGATCACCATCGCACGCTCCATCTGCCTTCGGGATTAGTATTGAACCTAGATAAATGTTATCAGGTGTCTACGTTGAGCATGAATATGATTAGATCATATTCATTGCAATACGGTCATTCATTTAAGTTAGAGAATAATGGTTATTCTGTTTACATGAATGATACCTTTCATGGTCATGCACCCTATGTGAATGGTTCATTGAATCTCGGTCGTGGTAATACACATGTTCACGCCAAAAGATGTAGAGTTAATAATGATAGTACCACTTTCTCGTGGCACTGCCGCTTAGGTCATATTGGCGTAAGATGCATGAAGAAACTCCATGTCGATGGATGTTTGGAGTCACTTGATTTTGAATCACTTGACACATGTGAGCCATGCCTCATGGGCAGGATGACTAAGACCCCGTTTTCAGGTACAATGAAATGGGCAAGTGACTTGTTGGAAATCATGCATGCTGATACGTGTGATCCAATGAGAATTGAAGCGTGCAGTGCATATTGCTATTTTCTCATCTTCACTGACGATTTGAGTAGATATAGGTATATTTACTTAATGAAGCACAAGTCTGAAATGTTTGAAAAGTTCAAGCGATTTCAGAGTGAAGTTAAGAATCATCATAACAAGAAGATCAAATTCCTATGATCTGATCAATGAGAATTTCTGAGTTATGAGTTTGGCAATCACTTAAGACATTATGGAATTGTTTCACAGTTGAAGCCACCTGGAACACCACAGGGTAATGGTGTGTCCGGACGTCGTAATCGAACCTTATGAGATATGGTGCGATCTATGATGTCTCTTACCGATCTACCGCTATTATTTTGAGGTTATGCATTAGAGACAGCTGCATTCACTTTAGATAGGACACCATATAAGTCTGTTGAGACGATGTCGTATGAACATTGGTTTGGCAAGAAACCAAAGTTGTCATTTCTTAATGTTTGGGGCTGCGATGCTTAAGGCTTCAGCCGGAGAAGCTCGAACCCAAAGCGGACAAACACATCTTCATAGGATACCCAAAGGTTACAGTTGGGTATACCTTCTATCTCAGATCCGAGGGAAAATTGTTTGTCGCTAAGAATGGGTCCTTTCTCGAGAAGGAGTTTCTCTTGAAAGAATTGAGTGGGAGGAAGATAGAACTTGATGAGGTTGTCGAACCTTTACTTCAACCAGAGAGTGATGCAACATAGAAAGATGTTTTCTGTGGCGCCTACATCTGTTGAATAGGAAGTTAATGATAGTGATCATGAAGCTTCGGATCAAGTTGCTATCGAACCCTGTAGGTCAACAAGGATATGTACTACTCCTGAGTGGTACGGTAATCCTGTCTTGGATATCATGTTGTTAGACAACAATGAACCTACGAGCTATGGAGAAGCGATGGTGGGCCCGTATTCTGACAAATGGTTAGAAACCATGAAATCTGAGATAGGATCCATATATCAGAACAAAGTATGGACTTTGGTGGACTTGCCCGTTGATCGGCAAGCCATTGAGATAAATGGATCTTTAAGAAGAAGACGGACGTGGGTGGTATTGTTACCGTCTATGAAGCTCGACTTGTGGGAAAGAGTCTTTTCACAAGTTCAAAGAGTTGACTACGATGAGAATTTCTCACCCGTAGCAGTGCTTAAGTCCGTCGGAATCATGTTAGCATTAGCTGTATTTTTCGATTATGAAATCTGACAGATGGATGTCAAAACGAGTTTTCTTACCAGTTTTCGTAAGAAAAAGTTGTATGTGATACAATAAAAGGTTTTGTCAATCCTAAGGATGCTAAAAGGTATGCTGGCTCCAGCGATCCTTCTATGGACTAGAGCAAGCATCTCGGAATTGGAATATATGCTTTGATGGAGTGATCAAAGCTTTTAGGTTTATACAATGTTTGCTAGAAACTTGTATTTACAAGAAAGTGAGTGGGAGCACTACAACATTTCTGATAAGTATATGTGGATGACATATTGTTGATCCGAAATAATGTAGAATTTTTGAAAAGCATAAACGGTTGTTTGAAGAGTGATTTTCAAAGAAAGACCTGGATAAAGCTGCTTACATATTGGGCATCAAGATCTATAGAGATAGATTAAGACGCCTGATGATACTTTCAAAGAACGCACACCTTGACATGTTTTTGAAGGAGTTCAAAATAGATCAGTCAAAGAAGGGGTTCTTACCTGAGTTGTAAGGTGTGAAGTTGAGTAAGACTCAAAGCTTGACCACGGCAGAAGAAAGAGGAAGGACGAAGGTCGTCCCCTGTGCTTTTGTCATAGGCTCTATACGGTATGCCATGCTAAAGTACCGCACCTAATGTGTGCCTTGCCACATGTCTGGCAAGAGGGTACAAAGGTGATCTAGGAATGGATCTCGAGATAGCAATCAAAGTTATCCTTAGAGGAATAAGGAAATGTTTCTCGGTTATGGAGGTGATAAAGAGTTCGACATAAAGAGTTACGTCGATGCAAGCTTAACACCTATCCCGATAGCTCTGAGTAGAGATACCGGATACGTATAATGGAGCAATAATTCGGAATAGCTCCAAGTGGAACGTGGTAGCAGCATCTACGATGTAAAGTTTTGCGAAATACATAGGGATCTGAATATGGCAAGACCCGTTGACTACAACCTCTCCCACAAGCATAACATGATCAAACCTAGAACTCATCGAGTGTTAATCACATAGTGATGTGAACTAGATTATTGAGTCTAGTAAACTCTTTGGATGTTGGTCACATGGCGATGTGACCTGTGAGTGTTAATCACATGGCGATGTGAACTAGATTAATGACTCTAGTGCAAGTGGGAGACTATTGGAAATATGCCCTAGAGGCAATAATAAATTAGTTATTATTATTATAATTCATTGTTCATGATAATCGTTTATTATCCATGCTAGAATTGTATTGATAGGAAACTCAGATACATGTGTGGATACATAGACAACACCATGTCCCTAGTAAGCCTCTAGTTGACTAGCTCGTTGATCAATGGATGGTTACGGTTTCCTGACCATGGACATTGGATGTCGTTGATAACGGGATCACATCATTAGGAGAATGATGTGATGGACAAGACCCAATCCTAAGCCTAGCACAAGATCGTGTAGTTCGTTTGCTAAAGCTTTTCTAATGTCAAGTATCATTTCCTTAGACCATGAGATTGTGCAACTCCCGGATACCGTAGGAGTGCTTTGGGTGTGCCAAACGTCACAACGTAACTGGGTGGCTATAAAGGTACACTACAAGTATCTCCGAAAGTGTCTGTTGGGTTGGCACGAATCGAGACTGGGATTTGTCACTCCGTGTAAACGGAGAGGTATCTCTGGGCGCACTCGGTAGGACATCATCATAATGTGCACAATGTGACCAAGGAGTTGATCACGGGATGATGTATTATGGAACGAGTAAAGAGACTTGCCGGTAACGAGATTGAACAAGGTATCGGGATACTGATGATCGAATCTCGGGCAAGTATCGCACCGCTAGACAAAGGGAATTTTATACAGGATGATTAAGTCCTTGACATCGTGGTTCATCCGATGAGATCATCGTGGAGCATGTGGAAGCCAACATGGGTATCCACATCCCGTTGTTGGTTATTGACCGGAGAGTTGTCTCGGCCATGTCTGCATGACTCCTGAACCCGTAGGGTCTACACACTTAAGGTTTGATGACGCTAGGGTTATAGGGAAAGTATGTACGCGGTTACCGAATGTTTTTCGGAGTCCCGGATGAGATCCCGGACGTCACGAGGAGTTACAGAATGGTTCGGAGGTAAAGATTAATATATAGGAAGTATGGTTTTGTCCACTGGAAGCCTTCCGGGCATCACCGATAGTGTACCGGGACCACCAGAGGGGTCCGGGGGTCCACCAGGTGGGGTCACCAGCCCCGGAGGCCTACATGGGCCAATAGTGGGAAGGGACCAGCCCCTAGGTGGGCTGGGGCGTCTCCCACCAAGGCCCAAGGTGCCTCCAAGAGGGGAGGGGGGCAAACCCTAGGGTAGATGGGCCCTAAGGCCCACCTCAGGTGCGCCTCCCCCTCTCCCCCTTGTGGCCGCCACCCTAGATGGGATATAGGGCTGCCGCTACCCCTAGGGAGGAAACCCTAGGTGGGGGCGCAGCCCTCCCTCTCCCCCTATATATAGTGGAGGCAAAGGGGCAGCCCAACACATGAAGTTCCTCCCCTGTTGGCGCAACCCTACCCCTCTCCCTCCTCGTCTCTCATAGTGCTTGGCGAAGCCCTGATGGAGTCCCGCGCTCCTCGACCACCACCACACCGTCGTGCTGCTGCTGGATGGAGTCTTCCCCAACCTCTCCTTCTCCCCTTGCTGGATCAAGGCGTAGGAGACGTCACCGGGCTGTACGTGTGTTGAACACGGAGGTGCCGTCCATTCGGCACTAGGATCATCGGTGATTTGGATCACGACGAGTACGACTCCATCAACCCCGTTCACTTGAACGCTTCCGCTTAGCGATCTACAAGGGTATGTGGATGCACTCTCTTTCCCCTCATTGCTAGATTACTCCATAGATTGATCTTGGTGATGCGTAGAAAATTTGAAATTTCTGCTACGATCCCCAACACAAGAAGCACTACGGCGACATCGTATGATCACTGGAGCTAGAATCATGCATATTGACTAAGTTGACAAAGCCCTCCGTCCCCGTCAACTTAGTAGGCCCACAAGTCAGCCTACCACTATACTGGGTCCCAGCTAACAGGGGGAGTATTCTTTTTTGCGTAATAAGGAGGCACTTCCTTGCGTGCGAAGATATGGCTGGTGGGTCTGAGCTGTCAGCGGCGGTAACGTTTTTTTCGCGAAATACAGAGGCCCTTTCGGTGGGTCCCAGATGTCAGGTGGAGGAATCATTATTTTGCGCGTAATAAGGAGGCATTTCCTTGCGTGCGGCCGTGGACCCAGCTGTCGGCCTCTCCACCTAAAGTCCACTTCAGATGCATGTCGGTCGTTGACCACGTTGACCAGGCCGCACCGAGAGCACCAGGGCGGTGGACGACGGCGAGGCCTAGGAAGGGAACGGCATGGAGGCAGGGAAGACTCAGCAGTTGTTTCCCACGCGGAGGGGAGTACGACTGTACGAGGGTTTACTGGTTCGTCTGCCGTCGCTGGAGAATAACAGCAGGTGTGGGTGAGTAGAGGGATGGCTAGGCCAGCGATGGGAGTACAGTGAGGCAGTGAGGCCTGCGCGGCAGCAGAGCCGGCCGCGGGGAGGAGGGAGTAGGCAGTCCCGCCGGCGCTAGTTTGAGCGGCTGGAGCAGGAAAAGCAGAGATTTAAGAAGCACGACGGCCGTTGGATGGCCATCCAACAGTCACTGCTTGTGCGTCAACCTTTTTTTAGGAAAGCCTCAAATCTGTGGGAAACAACATACAACCCATCTGCCATTATTTATAATAATTTACAGCCCATTTGCTAATTATTAAGGTTTTTTTGGAGCCCATATTTTTTTTGTTAGCATTACAACCCATATTGTGGCCACGGTTAAAAAATTATACCAAATTTTGCATATTTCGGTGCGGTCCGAACTGTTTTTAATCCCGAAATTTTGACTCACATTCAAACTGATTTTAAAAATAAATGTATATCAATATAAAATCCAACAAATTCTCCATGCATAAAAATTAATGTAATTTAAAATCTGGAAATGAAAAAAAAGACATTTGAAACTAATTGCCGGTTTGATGTGTTTTAAAAATGTACAGCCCATTTCTCATTACTGATGGGCCATTTTCTCGGCCATCCGAATGAAAGCTCTCCTCGTATTGAAAGATTTGCAGCCCAACAGGCCTGACAAAGCGACTTGCTTGGCAAATCACAAAAAAAACTGGGGTGTGGCCGTGGACCCAGCTGTCAGCCTCTCCACGTACAGTACTCTTCCGGTGGAAGTCGTTCCTTGACCACGTTGACCATGCCGCGCGGAGAGCACCACGGTGGTGGACGATGGCGAGGCCTAGGAAGGGGACGACGCGGCAGTGAAAGCCCGCGCGGAGAGGAGTACGAGGGTTCATTGGTTCGGCTGCGGTGTGAGGCTGCTGTCACCGCAGGGCTTGGCCAGCGGTGGGAATAGTAGGGGGCGGTGAGGCCTCCGCGGTAGGACAACCGACCACGGGAGGCAGGAGCATGCGACACGACCGGCGCTGCTTTGGGCGGCTGGGGCAAGAAGACCAGAGGTTGAAGAAGCACTACGGCCGTTGGATGGACATCGTCGACCACGCCGCGCCGAGAGCACCAGGGCGGTGGACGACGGCGAGGCCTACGAAGGGAACGACACGGAGCTGGGGAAGACACGACAGTGGCTGCCCACGCGGTGGAGAGTACGAGGGTTGATTGGTTCGGTTGCCGTCGCTGGAAAATAACAGGAGGTGTGGGTGAGTAGAGGGATAGACAGGCCAGGGATGCTAGTATGATGGGGCCGTGAGGCCTTCCCGGCAGCACTGCTGGCCACGGGAGGCGGGAGCAGGCGGTTCCGACGGCGCTGGTTTGGGCGGCTGGGGCAGGAGGATCAGAGACTAAAGAAGCACGATTGCCGTTAGATTGACATCTAACGGTCTGACGCTGGTAGAGTCGATTGTTGACTAAGTTTCTTTTTTGAGAAACCTTGTGTACGCATGAACTTAGTAGACCTACAAGTCAGCCTCCAAATCTGTGGCAGACAACATAAAGCCCATTTGCTACTTTTTATAATTTGCAGACCATTTGCTAATTCTTAAATAATTTATTACAGCCTATTTTTTCCTAGGACTACGGTCAAAAAGTCCTAGCTTATTTTGCATATTTCGGTGGAGTCCGAACTGTTGTAATCCTGAAATGATAAACATTTTTTAAGAACTTATTGATTTGCCAAAAAATCGTTTTGTTTTTGTAAGCAAATAAGACGTGGGACAAATTTAGTTGGTTTAAGGGAAAACCAGTGGTAAAAAATCAGCGCTGGGTGGGAAAAAACAACAAAAATAAGGATGTAAATATGAAAAGGGAATTTTATGTGTTTTCAATATAATGATACGTGTATACGAACTAGTCAAACTATAGGTAGAGCTTAGAAAACGGATGTAGGACATGCGTTTCAAGAGGAAAATAGAACTAGGCTGTGTGTTTGATTCAGTAAAAAAACTGCATGCGGATGTTGTAAGACAAAATATAACTAACTCTGGCAGACCAGAGGCCAGTAGATACCTGCTGGATCTTTGTGCCCCGTTGTCATCATGGCTGGGCCTGTTAAAAACAAAACAACCTTGTCAATCTACAGCCCAGTTGAAACTTGCTAGACCTGAAAAAACAATATACGTGCTCAATAAACGAGAGAATTCTGCAAGTACAGACTGATAACTGAGATGCAGCACGTATATTGTTTTTTATCGTGATAATAAGTGCATGCACTTGTTTCAAAAAAAATTGGAGAACTGAGAATTCGAACGGCGGGTGCTTATGCTACCCATCAAATAAAAATCAGGTGCCTGAAAATTCGTTTCAAAAAAAATGATTCAGCTTTATATCCACGTCGACCCTCGGCACGATGGTTGGAAGCAAATGCAAGTTCATACTAAAAGATCGTTAACAACAATACCAACTTGCGGACGACAAGGTAGTACAACTACCAATACCAAACTAACTTATAATCTTTTTACTCCTGGCCCTAGTGTTCGTCTGGTAGAAAATCTTGCAGAGGACCAGCTCCCGCTCCTTCTCTTGCTCCAGGTCCCCGAGGTGGTACTGGTGCATCACCCAGCTGGTCCTCTGCTGGTCGAAGTTTTTGTTGGTGTGCAGCATCAGAACCTTTTTTGCTGCCCGTCTGCCGGCCGTTGACCATCACCGGCAAGGTATTGCCGGTGTTGTGCCACATTGCGTGCATTCCGCACTCCGACTGTATCTTGCGACACGTCTACGCGTCCCTTTTGAACGCCCTGGAATTGCGCTGGAAGAAATGCTTCCTTAGGCCACTCAGTGTGATACCTGCAGTATTGTGGAATACAGGTTTTAGTGTACCTTGTTGGCATTTTCATAACATCTTTGGCATGTTACAGTCACTTGTTTCACTTTTTATTAACTGTCAAATTGTAATTGCTTTACCAGGTCTGCGTGTAAAAAAATAGAGCTATAAACAAAGGAATATATTTGTGCAAGTAGACGGCCGATCGGTGTCTTACCTGGAAGTTTCTCAGGTTGGGTGTAACATATGCCGTGCTTGCTGTCGATGGTTGGTATGAACAAATCGACAAGAGACTGAAATCTCGCACTGTCAGCACTCACTTTGGCCTCAAGTTTCTCAGGTTGGGTCAATCCTTCTTCGACTTGCATCGGTAATTCCAGAATACCCGAACACGCCGCCGGGATTCTTATGTCACCTCACGCGCAGCGTGTTGTCACGTCAATTCAATGTGTGGACATGATAAATAATTTGACCGACGTATACTAGTACTGCTACTGTACTACTTACTAGTCGTATTTAGTGTCACAATTTATACATAGGTTTAACTAACAAATACGCACTTGAAGTCTAACTGATATATAGGACAGGGCTATTTTGTTACTAGTAATAGAATAATATTCTATTACTCCAGCGCCCTATAGAGAACGAGATGAATTTTCTTCGAACCAGTACGCCCGTGCGAAAAAATTCAAATCACCCACTCAGTCGTCTGCAACCACCTCTTCCACTCGCCGGCCTTCCCCTCCGCCCCGCGCGCCACCGGCAAACCTCCACCCCGCGCGCCCCCTGGCCAGACTCCACCCCGCACACCGCCGGCCAACGTCCATCCCACACTCCCGCCGGCCACCCTCCACCCCGCGCACCACCGGCCAGCCTCCATCCCGCGCTCCCGCAGGCCACCCTCAACCCCGCGCGCCCGCCGGCCAACCTCCACCCAGCACGCCCCCGGCTACCCTCCACCCGACGCGCCCGCCAGCCATCCTCCATCCTGCGCGCCCCCGGCCACCCTCTGTCCCATGTTCCTGCCGGCCTTCCTCCTGTCGCACCACCCACCGACCACCAACATCGCTCATCGCATGCCTTCGTCGTGTACGGGACTGGATATGCCCCCGACACCTCTTCCTCCCCTGCCCCCGCACATGGAAGCTAGTGGCTGGTGCCATTCGATGCTGCTCTGCTCCATCAACTTCAACCACCGGCTCATGAGGTGCACGCCATGTGTTTGCTAAATTGACTCAGTGTAGTGGAGCACCATTTTTACTTTGTTTCATGTTCATTTGTAGGTAGCTCGTTCTTGCCAAATGTTGTAGCTTAGATGACTTCAGAATGTTTATCGTGTGTGCTCTACCGTCGCGTGCTAGTCCAAGAATTCCTATCAACAGATAAGTCCATGTACTACTACCATGGGACTTCAAAGAAATTCCTGTAACACAGGCCGTGCCCCGGCCCCATGTTCCGGCGTCGCCCTCCACAGCCTGAGCACGCAGGCCGTTCACCTCCGCCACCCAGGCCGTTCACCTCCGCCACCGATGTCTGTTCAACGTCACCAGGAGAACCCTGTGCGTCAACACCCCTATCAACCCCGTGCGACTTTGTTCTCTCAGCTTCAAAGAGGGTTCAGTTCAGAACTTTGAACGCCCAGAGGTTCAGTTCAGAACTTGGCCTGATGATACATTTGGTTTCTTTTCTGCAGCTCACACAACCCAAATAACAGCTGATCATTTGATAAATTTTGGGTTCAGCTTCACACTACGCAGGAGTGCATATTCTTCTACTTGTAAGTTCTAATAATAGATGGGTGGTTTTGCTAATCAGTTCAAGCTCAAATAATAAAATTCCTCGCTGGATTGCATCGTTCTTATCTATTGTTTTTTTGCTCGATTGATATCACCCACTTCAAGTCCTTTTCTCCAGCCATGATAGAGATCCATTCAAACTAGTTGTTCTATGTTTACACATTCAGATATACTAGATGATCTGTTGAAAGATACGATATGTGTACTGTTGATAATCTCAAACATGTTTTACTCAACTTTAGAAAACATGTAATATTGCTGTGCTGCTTTGCAGCGTCTCCAGTAGTCCTACTTCTCCATGACAACAAGGACGACGTCGCCATGCGTGCACACTCTCCTTTCTTTCTACTTCCGAGACGGTGAGGAGCTCCAGTAGGTGGCCGCCGGTGGGATCCATAGGTCAGCCCCCATCTTCCACCTCCCCTAGTCTCCTCTTCAGCAGGAGCAACACCATTAGGAGCTCGAAGTAAAATGAGGACGGCTGCAGTGATGCACAGTGCATTTCGCCCACTCCTGTCCAACAAGTTCCCACCGTGCATTTTTGTGTGTGTAGAAATTCGGCTAATCTAGTTCGCGAATTTGGTCTACTTGTTGTAAATCTGTCAGTTCAAGACAAGTGCCTTCTGATCCTAGAAATTAGGTCCTTTGTGAATATTGCTTGTTTCAGAAAGAAATAGACTTTGTAATTGCATCACATGGTGTACTGATCAACATAAACATGGTGTACTGAGCAAAACATACACATTCTATCTATTTAGCCGTGAGTAACACTTAAAAAAGTTTGATATGCACAACAACAAATTGAATCTTTGATACAGGAATACACACACCCAATGCCACTGTAGATAGATAGATGGCCACCCCTACCTGATGTTTTTAATTCAAAGTGCCAAACCCAATGTAAACCGCTCCTGCTGCTTAACAAAAAATCACTTATTTGAACCGAGGAATATTACTTATTGCCATGATCTATTGAAGCCAAGATCTGCTGCAGCATTCAAATCCCTTCAATTCACTTCTATCTCCCTTGATAAGTTCAGTGTGTGTAATGGAAAAAATAAAAATATAATAGTGCAGTTCACTTCAACCAGTTGATATTGGATTATATTGGTTGATTGCAAAATACTTTGTTGTTTGCCCATCACCGTGGCCCTGCTCCCTAACCAACACCACCGGCCAACAACATGGCCTTGCACCCTGACCATCGCCACGACCCCTCCTTCTTGCGCTGCCGCATCGTGCACTCACCACGCCATGTGTGGCATCCTCTCGGCGAAGCGCCCGTGCTGTGTCGTGGGCCAATTTTCCGGTGTCACCCTCCGCCGCCTCAGCGCACAGGCAGTTCACCTCCGCCACCCCAGGCCGTACACCACTACGAAGAGAGCCCGTTCAACTATGTGATAGAGAATTTTTGTACCAGACTTAGTATTACTCCGGTGTGTAATCTATCCTCAGTCCATGAAAAATCACAGAAATTGTTGGTATGTGTGCAGAAATATCGTCAGTGCAAGTTTCAAAAATATGTAAGTTTAGATATATCACCTAAATAAGTAATGATTTGCAGCGAGTTTCTTCAAAATTCCGTAAAGTTTAGATATATCACCTAATGTATCGTCAGTGCAAGTTTGAAAATTCTATAAGTTTAGATATATCGTAAAGAAAAACTGATGAGTCACCGTCTGCTTTATATTCATGTTCTCTGCAGCACAGGTAGCAGTGGGACTGACTGGGAGTGATCCCTGAACCATTTGATTAAATGCCATGGTTTCCAACTATGGTAATGCTAATAGAAAGTGTTAGAGGCCACGAAGCCTCTTGGCTTCTCCAATAAGCAGGTTTGGCTAGTTCTGAAGCGCCTCCTCAAGTTTCTGAGTATGCGATGCGTCGATGGACGCATCCTAGGCGGCCAAGCACGACGTGTTTTGTCCTGCACCCAGAAGCTTTGGAGGCGATGTGTTGCCCTTAGTAATTTCTTAACAATTCCAGTAGTGCTGGTTCATATAGAACTTGAAATTACCAATCTGCCACGGGGACGTACTTCCCTCAGTATTCTCTCAACAAATCTAGCAGTGCAGGTTCTCTGGTGCACTAAGTATTTCCGGTGGCGATGCCTGCTTATATATTTCTGCTTTCATGTATTAAACCTTGCAGTCAGGTACTATTTCATGATAATATGTGAACTGAAAGAAAGGTTCAACTATGTGTTATTTTAGCTGAGTTTAATTTCTTATTCTCGTTTAGTTCAAATTCGTATTCTACTTCAGTTCAACTTCTAAAATTTTGTTTAGTGTTATACATACCCAAGACTAGAACTCTTGGATGATTACATTAGATGAGTTAATTAATTAACTATGTTTTTCAACCTCAGGTGCAACCTTGCCAGCAGCATGTTGGCGGGTTCCTCTGTCTTTCTTGTTGCTGCTCCAAGCCGCAACACCTCATGTCGTCATCATCTCTGCAGGGCCACCGCTCCAACCTGTCCCCTGTTGCAGCCCCACCACTCATTGTCGATGCACTCCAACCCAAGGACCTCCAAGATGGAGGTCGCCTCGCAGCCTAGCGACGGGGTAACTCATCTTCCTTGTGCGTCCTTCGCCCACTATGCACCCTGCTGCCCTCGACTTCCTTCCTCACAGGCATGCTACCCCAACTTTTATTTTGATTTTTAGTTTAACTTGTGTGTTCTTTTCTGTGCATTATGCTTTAAATGTGCAGAGTCCTGAGGAAAAATGATACATTTTAGTTTGCTTTGCCGCAAGGGCATTGCTGAAACTTAACTTCTGTCTAAACCTATAACCATCCATTTCGAAAACAGATGCTACTTTACTTTGCATGGATCCTGAACAAACACCATAGGGATGGCTAAACTTATTTGCTCTAGTCATCCCTGGTGCCCTTGCTGAATAAACACCACCAAGAATAGAAAGCAAATAGCTTCTGTCTAAACTTATTTGCTCTAGTCGCCATTCCCTCCGGCGACACTGGCTCCACCCCCATTGCAGTGCTCTAGATGTCATCCTGGAATAGCAAGGATGACTTGGTAGTCACTAGGATTCCCTGCAGTGGCGAAATCGTGCTGCTCGTGATCTCCGCCTCCATCAGCTCCACTTCGCCGGAGCAATCAGTCCAGAGGAGGAGGTGTAGCCGGTCCACCCAATCTCCGACGTCTTATTCCACCTCCAAAAAAAATTCTTTTTGTTTTCTATTCTTCATCACAGGTTCACTTCTATTACCTCGGTGCAAAAAGTGCCAAAAAGATCAGTCCGGACTTACTAAATGTCCATATTGTACATAGTATTTGCATAGTCTTAAATTTCTAGAAAACAAGCTTCCATACAAAGAAGGTTCAGTACAAGAAAAATGGTTCAGTTAGTTCATCCATATGCAAACCCTCATAACGAAACCTACCACTAGAGTTCCTTCCACGACGCCTCGACCTCCTGTTCAGCCATGGATTCTTGCCATCCAATACACGATTGGTGAGAAACACCTTCGTCCTCCTCCTCTCCTACTCTTCAGTTCACATACTGCCATCCATGATGGCCATTTTTCTTGTAATCTAGATTTTGATCCAACTGAAAGTTCAGGAGTTCTTCGGGGGACTGCTCATAGATGCAAGAAAGAGACATAGAGAGAGAGAGATGCAAAAAAGACATATATATGGAGAGAGGCTACTACGGTTCACTTGGGGGATGCTTTGTTGTGCAGGATTTTGGGGGTGCCTAGTCTGGCAAGGGTTTTCAAGTATAACATGTGTGATAGTGGCAATTTTCAAAAACTTTAATAGTTCAAGTACATAAGAAAACATAAGTCCACTCTGTAAAAACAAAAGTAGACGCAGAAAGTTCAGTTTTGCTATATACGATTGGTAATGCCGATGTGTTCCTTTGTGGTTTAGATTTCGACAGTAAACTATGCAAACAATTTAAAAGTACTCAAGTCCAACTTGCAAACCAGTAGCAGTCCTATAGTGCAACATGCATCAAATTCAAGAAAATAGCAAACCTGACTTGAAGCAAATTCACATTTGGTTGTTAATTTCATAGCTCATCGTTTCTAATATAAGCCAATGCTTCTATTCTAATCTAGTTTTTTATTTTGTAGATCACCTTTTCTAATATAATGTTAAAAGTCAACTAGATGAAAAAATCAGTGTGTTAGCGATCAGTACTAGTGCTCATCAGTATGGCAAGCAGCAGTACTGATTAGTATGACTTACACAAATACCAGTACTGACTAGTACTTTCTTAATGTTAAAGATGAGCAGTAAAAGATACAAGTTGCAGTTCCAGGGCAACCTGTCTTGGATCCTTTTCAGATTCAGGTAATAAATGTTTGGTAATCTTATATACTTGCATCAGTTCAGACTCGCGGATACAATAAGTTGAGGGAAAACCCATACAAAAGTTCAAAGTTGAGAAACAGGGGTTCTTTGTTTCAATGTTTGCTAGTGTATGCAGATTGGTTTGCATGAATTTCATAGTTGGATGGCTACTAATCTCTATAAAACCTTGGAAGCGGTGCTTGCATTACTAGTCCAACCATACTAGGTAAAATTGAATGTACGTAGCCAGTTCAATAACATCATCTCCTTGTGCAAAAAAGTAGTTAAAAAGGTCAAACTGACATCTGCTTCAGAATGTCGCACAAAAAAATATTTATCTGTATTTGTCTTTTTCATGTTGAATTATTTGAAGTAAAACAAAAATAGCCCACTTTTGTGACTTTCATCATTTGAAAATCTACATGCCTGCAGTTCGAGGACGGACACCCCAGGTTCTCAAGCAGCACAGTTATCGCACAAAGTCGAACTTGCTGCTGCACCATCTTCACCAAGTCATACTTGCAGAAGCCAGGGGATCCACAAATCGTTGGGAGCTGTCCAAGTCGAGCTATGACCGCAGTCCAAGTGTTACTGCGACCACCATCTTCACCAAGCGCTGCACCCATTGAGCACCCACACAGTGAGAACGCCATCTCATTTTTCTTTGGACATTTTCTTTATGATTCATGCTCGCTGATGGATCAACTACTATTCATTTAGTTTGAACTCTCTGAACTGTGGATGGGGCTCGCGCGCTAGCGCCACTACCGGCCCCGTATAGCTAAGTCCTTGGCCCACTACATGCCATGCTGCCCTCGACCTCCCTCTCACAGGCATGCTACCCCAACTTTTATTTTGATTCTCAGTTCAAGTTGTGTGTTCTTTTTGTTGCATTGTGCTTTAAATGTGTAAAATCTTGAGGAAATCCTAAAATATTATGTGTGCAATAAAGGTAATTAAGTGCCTTTAGAAATTCTGACAGTCCATCCTAGACTAAGCAAATAGTACATGTTAGTGTTGGTTTTTTAAGAGATTTAGTATTAGTTGATCAACATTTTGATGCTTTTTCACTATGTCTGCACTCCATTATAGTTAAGCATTGATCCATTTCTCAGCTGCAAGTAAATAATGATCTTGCACTTCATAATAATGCCCTCCCCCTCTGTTTCTCTTCCTCTCTAAATCCCCTTTTTGTCACTAATTTATTTTCTCCCTGAATGCAACACGAGGGAGGCTAGAGCGACTACAGATCAATGACAAGAGCCACTTCAGTTCTGTTGTTCGTGTATTGGAAGTACGTATCCTCTATCCGGGCAGGAGATAGAGGTGATTTCTCCCCTAATGCAACCTATTTTGTAAGTATCCTGAGACCCATCATGTCCTATATACAGATTCAGAGTTTAACACATCAATGGAAGTTTGTTCTGAAAACTGAAATTGTTCGGGATGTACTGATAGATTAGTTGTTAATTATTGTAGTGTTTTGTTCCTGCAGAATAAAAATAAGATGTATGGCTTACTTCTTGGCCCAGCTGAGAGAACCCTCATGTTGAAAAGTATAAAGAAGTTTTGAAGCAATTCCTAGTGTGTTTAGAAGCATTCATGGTTAAAAGCAGCGACAATCTCCTTCGTTCAAGTTGAGCACTTGTCATCATCCAAGTTGAGAGCTAGATGCCGTCCAACTTCAAAGAGGATTGTATGCAAGTACAGAAGTTTGTTTTAGTGAGAAAAATGCGGGTTTTTGGACAATGTTCTGTATGTTTGATTTGCTCAACCTTAGAACTTGGAGATATCCACTCTATTTTTCTATGAGGAAGGCACACATGAGATATGTGCAATGGTTATCCCCCTATTTTGTTTCTTCAAATGTGTATTTTGTTTCTTATAATGTGTTGTTCCCCTGTTCGATGAGGTAACAAAGAAAAATAGTGAAAATATCATTCCAGACTTGTACGGTAGAAAGTGTGGAGAAGAAAACAGAAGTTTTAAAACAAGGGAATGGTAAAAAAATATAAGTCCGTTCAACTATATAAACCATGCAGGTATGATGGCGATGACGCCTTCAGTAAGGATGAGAAGGAAAAATTAAAACTAAAACAAAAAGAGTTTCAAGTGATTATTTTTTGAGAAGTACAAACTCTCCAATACCATAAGTTTGAATATTATTGTGCAAAAGGTACAAAAAATGAATGCCTAGAAGAAAAGAACACTTACTGCTAGAAAGAAAATAGCTTGTGAAAGTTTAGATCATAAAAAGGTCAAGTTGCAGAAAGAATGAAGTGCAGAACTTTGATGCAAAAGAAAAATTAGAAGTTCAAGAAGAAAACACATAAAATATTTTCTTTTATATTTAGTACAAAGTTGAGACACTTATTTTGGGATGGAGGGAGTATAAAGCAGTTTTGAAGTAATTCCCAGTGTCTTTAGAAGCATTCATGGTTAAAAGGCAACGACAATGTCCTCCGTTCGAGTTGAGCACTGGTCATCGTCCAAGATGAGCAGTAGGTGTCGTCCAGGTTCAAAGAGGGTTGTATGCAAGTACATAAGTTTGCTTTAGTGAGAAAAATGCGGGGTTTTGACAATATTCTGTATGATTCATTTTTATTCAACCTTAGAACTTGGCGATATTCAATCTATTTTTCTATGATGAAGGCACACATGAAGTCCTATGCAATGGTTACCCCCCTAGTGCTTCAAAGATTCGTATTTTGTCCTCAGAATCAGTACAACAAAATGACAGTATCAGTACAAACGCTCAAATTAATCAGTTCAACAATACTAACACGATGGCGTGATGAACTGCTAAAAATAATTATATCCTCCTCATAAAAATACAATCAGCCCCCTAGGAACAGAGGGTCCGTGACATGCTATCCATACCGAGGGTGAACTTCACAAAAAAATTCATAGCAAAAACATCGCTAGCTAGCGACAGGCACACAAGAAAGAGGTCAAAGACAAGGAACTATACCTTTTCTGAAGGAAGCTTGCTCAAACTCAGCATTCTCGTTGTTAAATCTTTCACTCTATAATAGGAAATTCTTAGCTTCTTTTTTCTTTACCAGAAAATTCATTCTATTACTAAACCCGCGCAGCGATCTCGCTGGTGACTAGCACTGAAACACAGTCTGGAGCCTGCTCGATCCATGAAAGATCAACACCTCTTGCCCTGAAGCCAAACGCGACTAGTTCATGGGCTGCCTTATTACACTCCCTTTTACAAAAATTGAAACTAAATGACTCAAAGTTTGCATGACATACACTACGCATCTCATGTAATAGGACGCCAATCATGGCCCGGTCATAATCATCAGAGTTCAGAGCTTGGACAAGGACCCTGGAGTCAGATTCGGGTACCACTCTGTGTAGGCCAAATTCAGCACTCGCTTCTGCTGCCCTCAAACCTGTCATCATCTCAGCATGCAGAGGTCCCGATATGTGCTGCATATATCCATCTGGCCGCCAAGAAATCACCTTGATCTGAACGAAAAACACACCCCCAGGCTCCCTGTCCAGTATTCGCATAAAAGGTGGCATCAAAGTTAACTTTGACAAAGTCAGCAGGTGGCCGCTGCCAAATTTCCTTTAACTGATTAGTGGCTTGCTTGGGCTGAACAACAGCCTGCCTGAAGTCCTGAATATGCTGACAAAAATGGGTAGCACATCAGCGCACTTGCACCTAGACATACATTGACAAGTACTCAGAGAATACCACAGAACTATACACAGTGGAGGTAGAGAGCAAAAGGGCGTACACTCAAACATACTATATCTTTACAACAAACTACAATTTTTCAACAAGATTTTTTAGTAACGGGGGATCCAACTGAAGCACACCACCCTTTTTTCCTACAAACATAAGTAAAATGAACCTCAAGAGCAAATCACTAGCGGACTGCATTTGCACTTCCATTTATCTTCACAAAAAGCACAAAATAGTGAAGTGCAGTAGAGGACGACATGAACATCTCATAGTTGTGCTTGTAGGAGGCCATTGGGGGAGAACGGTCGGTGGCGCCGGGTGGACAGGGTCGTTGGCGCCACACGGACTGAGGAACGGCCAGAACAGAGCTCCGCCAGCCACCCGGCCACGGGCTTGGTATCGGGAGTCTTCGAGGTCACGCACTCGACCAGAACGGAGCTCCGCGGGCCACACGGCCATGGGTTCAGAATCGGGAGGCTCTGCGGTCGCGCGCCCGCCAGAACAGAGCTCCACCGACCACCCGGCCATGGGCTCGAAATCAGGAACTGGGGCAGCCGCTCCACTTGCTTGGGAAAGGCGGGGAGGAGGGGGAGGGGGCGTACGAGCATGAAATCGTTCGAGCAGCCAGGGATCTTAGGCGCGTCGACGTCCTGCGATGTCGCCACCAGCGGTCGCCCCCGCGAGCGCCGCCTCCGTCGCCCATCGCCGCACCTAGGATGGGGTCGGGGTTGCCGGGAGGGAGGCTGGAGGGTGGAGGGATTGGCTGCGAGCAGCTCCGTCGATGGCTCGAATGGCCGACGAAACGGGAAGAGAGAGCGGAGGGAGCTCTTATTTACTCTTTTAATAAAACCCATCAATTCAACGAAATGACGCCAACAGTACAACAGCTCGAATTCATCAGTTCAACAATGATAACAGAATAATATTCTGTTACGCGAAACAGAATAGCCCAGATGTATATATATATATATATATATATATATATATATATATGGCTTCTACACAGCATCTTCATCATCATTATCAGTACATCCTACGCAGGTGAGTTAGGATGCACTTGATCCCAGGAAGGTATCTATCCTTCAAACCAGAGGAGTGCTTCAAACTAACAACAGTACATAATATCCAACAAAAGAGGGTCGTGCTACAGCAGCAGAATACATGGCTCAGTCTAGATATCAGCACGAATCAAGTTGTGCATATTTGCTGTTGGCATGAACCACATCGCCGCATGTTGGGTTTGCAAAAGCCATCCATCGCATGAAAGCTTGATGCCTTTCACACACTGAAGATTATCTGGCAACAAGCTGTGTCGACGAATCTCTGGATATGGTGATTCATGAAAACCATGGTATGATGTGTAAACACAGCCCCCCTCGCGAATAAAAGTTGAAGGAAATATGCCCTAGAGACAATAATAATGTTATTATTTTATTTCCTTATATCATGATAAATGTTTATTATTCATGCTAGAATTGTATTATCCGAAAACATAATACTTGTGTGAATGCATAGACAAACTAAACGTCACTAGTATGCCTCTACTTGACTAGCTCGTTAATCAAAGATGGTTATGTTTCCTAACCATAGACATGTGTTGTCATTTGATTAACGGGATCACATTATTAGGAGAATGATGTGATTGATATGACCCATTCCATTAGCTTAGCACCCGATCGTTTAGTATGTTGCTATTGCTTTCTTCATGACTTCTACATGTTCCTATGACTATGAGATTATGCAACTCCCGTTTGCCGGAGGAACACTTTGTGTGCTACCAGACTTCACAACGTAACTGGGTGATTATAAAGGAGCTCTACAGGTGTCTCCAAAGGTAAATGTTGGGTTGGCGTATTTCGAGATTAGGATTTGTCACTCCGATTGTCGGAGAGGTATCTCTGGGCCCTCTCGGTAATGCACATCACATAAGCCTTGCAAGCATTGCAACTAATGAGTTAGTTGCGAGATGATGTATTACGAAACGAGTAAAGAGACTTGCCGGTAACGAGATTGAACTAGGTATTGAGATACTGATGATCGAATCTCGGGCAAGTAACATACCGATGACAAAGGGAACAACGTATGTTGTTATGCGGTCTGACCGATAAAGATCTTCGTAGAATATGTGAGAGCCAATATGAGCATCCAGGTTCCGCTATTGGTTATTGACCGGAGACGTGTCTCGGTCATGTCTACATTGTTCTCGAACTCGTAGGGTCCGCACGCTTAAGGTTTCGATGACAATTATATTATGAGTTTATGAGTTTTGATGTACCGAAGTTAGTTCGGAGTCCCGGATGTGATCACGGACATGACGAGGAGTCTCGAAATGGTCGAGACATAAATATTGATATATTGGAAGCCTATGTTTGGACATCGGAGTGTTCCGAGTGAAATCGGCATTTTACCGGAGTACCGAGAGGTTACCGAAACCCCCCGGTAACCTAATGGGCCTTAATGGGCCTAGTGGAGGAAGAGGAGAGGAGGCCTAGGGGCTGCCGCGAGCCCCTCCCCCCAAGTCCAAATTGTACAAGGAAGGGGGGCGGCGCCCCCTTCCTTTCTTCCCTCTCCTCCTTCCCCCCCAAGTCCTAATCCAACTAGGGAAAGGGAGGGGAGTCCTACTCCCGGTAGTAGTAGGACTCCTCCTGCGTGCCTCCTCCTAGGGCCGACCGCACCCCCCCTTGGCTCCTTTATATACGGGGGCAGGGGGCACCGCTAGACACACAAGTTGATCTCTAAGATCGTTCTCTTAACCGTGTGCGGTGCCCCCTTCCACCATAGTCCTCGATAATATTGTAGTGGTGCTTAGGCGAAGCCCTGCGACAGTTGAACATCAAGATCATCACCACGCCGTCGTGCTGCCGGAACTCTTCCCCGACACTTTGCTGGATCGGAGTCCGGGGATCGTCATCGAGCTGAACGTGTGCTAGAACTCGGAGGTGCCGTAGTTTCGGTGCTTGATCGGTCGGGCCGTGAAGACGTACGACTACATCAACCGCGTTGTCATAATGCTTCCGCTGTCGGTCTACGAGGGTACGTAGGTTACACTCTCCCCTCTTGTTGCTATGCATCACGATGATCTTGCGTGTGTGTAGGAATTTTTTTGAAATTACTATGTTCCCCAACAGTGGTATCAGAGCCTAGGTTTTATGCGTTGATGTTATATGCACGAGTAGAACACAAGTGAGTTGTGGGCGATATAAGTCATACTGCTTACCAGCATGTCATACTTTGGTTCGGCGGTATTGTTGGACGAAGTGGCCCGGACCGACATTACGCGTACGCTTACGCGAGACCGGTTCTCCCGACGTGCTTTGCACAAAGGTGGCTAGCGGGTGTCAGTTTCTCCAACTTTAGTTGAACCAAGTGTGGCTACGCCCGATCCTTGCGAAGGTTAAAACAGCACCAACTTGACAAACTATCGTTGTGGTTTTGATGCGTAGGTAAGAACGGTTCTTGCTAAGCCCGTAGCAGCCACGTAAAACTTGCAACAACAAAGTAGAGGACGTCTAACTTGTTTTTGCAGGGCATGTTGTGATGTGATATGGTCAAAGACATGATGCTAAATTTTATTGTATGAGATGATCATGTTTTGTAACTAAGTTATCGGCAACTGGCAGGAGCCATATGGTTGCCACTTTATTTTATGCAATGCAATTGCGATGTAATGCTTTACTTTATCACTAAGCGGTAGCGATAGTCGTGGAAGCATAAGATTGGCGAGACGACAACGATGCTACGATGATGATCAAGGTGTCGCGCCGGTGACGATGGTGATCATGACGGTGCTTCGAAGATGGAGATCACAAGCACAAGATGATGATGGCCATATCATATCACTTATATTGATTGCATGTGATGTTTATCTTTTATACATCTTATCTTGCTTTGATTGGCGGTAGCATTTTAAGATGATCTCTCACTAATTATCAAGAAGTGTTCTCCCTGAGTATGCACCGTTGCGAAAGTTCTTCGTGCTGAGACACCGTGTGATGATCGGGTGTGATAGGCTCTACGTTCAAATACAACGGGTGCAAAACAGTTGCACACGCTGAATACTCAGGTTATACTTGACGAGCCAAGCATATGCAGACATGGCCTCGGAACACGGAGACCGAAAGGTCGAGCGTGAATCATATAGTAGATATGATCAACATAGTGATGTTCACCAATGAAACTACTCCATCTCACGTGATGATCGGACATGGTTTAGTTGATTTGGATCACGTGATCACTTAGAGGATTAGAGGGATGTCTATCTAAGTGGGAGTTCTTTAGTAATATGATTAATTGAACTTAAATTTATCATAACTTAGTACCTGATAGTATCTTGCTTGTTTATGTTTGATTGTAGATAGATGGCCCGTGTTGTTGTTCCGTTCAATTTTAATGCGTTCCTTGAGAAAGCAAAGTTGAAAGATGATGGTAGCAATTACACGGACTGGGTCCGTAATTTGATGATTATCCTCATTGCTGCATAGAAGAATCACGTCCTGGAAGCACCGCTGGGTGCCAGGCCTGCTGCTGGAGCAACACCAGATGTTATGAACGTCTGGCAGAGCAAAGCTGATGACTACTCGATAGTTCAGTGTGCCATGCTTTATGGCTTAGAATCGGGACTTCAACGACGTTTTGAACGTCATGGAGCATATGAGATGTTCCAGATGTTGAAGTTAATATTTCAAGAAAATGCCCGGATTGAGAGATATGAAGTCTCCAATAAGTTCTATAGCTGCAAGATGGAGGAGAACAGTTCTGTCAGTGAGCATATACTCAAAATGTCTGGGTATAATAATCACTTGATTCAATTGGGAGTTAATCTTCCAGATGATTGCGTCATTGACAAAATTCTCCAATCACTGCCACCTAGCTACAAGAGCTTCGTGATGAACTATAATATGCAAGGGATGAATAAGACTATTCCCGAGCCCTTCGCAATGCTGAAAGCTGCGGAGGTAGAAATCAAGAAGGAGCATCAAGTGTTGATGGTCAACAAGACCACTAGTTTCAAGAAAAAGGGCAAAGGGAAGAAGAAGGGGAACTTCAAAAAGAACAGCAAGAAAGTTGCTGCTCAAGAGAAGAAGCACAAATCTGGACCCAAGCCTGAAACTGAGTGCTTCTACTGCAAGCAGACTGGTCACTGGAAGCGGAACTGCCCCAAGTATTTGGCGGATAAGAAGGATGGCAAGGTGAACAAAGGTATATACGATATACATGTTATTGATGTGTACCTTACTAATGCTCGCAGTAGCACTTGGGTATTTGATACTGGTTCTGTTGCTAACATTTGCAACTCGAAACAGGGACTACGGATTAAGTGAATATTGGCTAAGGACGAGGTGACGATGCGCGTGGGAAATGGTTCCAAAGTCGATGTAATCGCGGTCGGCACGCTACCTCTACATCTACCTTCGGGATTAGTATTAGACCTAAATAATTGTTATTTGGTGCCAGCGTTGAGCATGAACATTATATCTGGATCTTGTTTGATGCGAGACGGTTATTCATTTAAATCAGAGAATAATGGTTGTTCTATTTATATGAGTAAAATCTTTTATGGTCATGCACCCATGAAGAATGGTCTATTCTTATTAAATCTCGATAGTAGTGACACACATATTCATAATGTTGAAGCCAAAAGATGCAGAGTTGATAATGATAGTGCAACTTATTTGTGGCACTGCCGTTTAGGTCATATCGGTGTAAAGCGCATGAAGAAACTCCATACTGATGGACTTTTGGAACCACTTGATTATGAATCACTTGGTACTTGCGAACCGTGCCTTATGGGTAAGATGACAAAAACACCATTCTCCGGTACTATGGAGAGAGCAACAGATTTGTTGGAAATCATACATACAGATGTATGTGGTCCAATGAATGTTGAGGCTCGTGGCGGTTATCGTTATTTTCTCACCTTCATAGATGACTTAAGCAGATATGGGTATATATACTTAATGAAACATAAGTCTGAAACATTTGAAAAGTTCAAAGAATTTCAGAGTGAAGTTGAAAATCATCGTAACAAGAAAATAAAATTCCTACGATTTGATCGTGGAGGAGAATATTTGAGTTACGAGCTTGGTGTACATTTGAAACAATGCGGAATAGTTTCGCAACTCACGCCACCCGAAACACCACAACATAATGGTGTGTCCGAACGTTGTAATCGTACTTTACTAGATATGGTGTGATCTATGATGTCTCTTACTGATTTACCGCTATCGTTTTGGGGTTATGCTTTAGAGACGGCCGCATTCACGTTAAATAGGGCACCATCAAAATCCATTGAGATGACGCCTTATGAACTGTGGTTTGGCAAGAAACCAAAGTCGTCGTTTCTAAAAGTTTGGGGCTGCAATGCTTATGTGAAAAAGCTTCAACCTGATAAGCTCGAACCCAAATCAGAGAAATGTGTCTTCATAGGATATCCAAAGGAAACTATTGGATACACCTTCTATCACAGATCCGAAGGCAAGACTTTTGTTGCTAAATTCAGAAACTTTCTAGAGAAGGAGTTTCTCTCGAAAGAAGTGAGTGGGAGGAAAGTAGAACTTGATGAGGTAACTATACCTGCTCCCTTATTGGAAAGTAGTACATCACAAAAACCAGTTTCTGTGACACCTACACCAATTGGTGAGGAAGCTAATGATGATGATCATGAAACTTCAGAACAAGATACTACTGAACCTCGTAGATCAACTAGAGTAAGATCCATACCAGAGTGGTACGATAATCCTGTTCTGGAAGTCATGCTACTAGATCATGATGAACCTACGAACTATGAAGAAGTGATGGTGAGCCCAGATTCCGCAAAATGGCTTGAAGCCATGAAATCTGAGATGGGATTCATGTATGAGAACAAAGTGTGGACTTTGGTTGACTTGCCCAATGATCGGCAAGCAATAGAAAATAAATGGATCTTCAAGAAGAAGACTGACACTGACGGTAATGTTACTGTCTACAAAGCTCGACTTGTCGCAAAAGGTTTTCGACAAGTTCAAGGGATTGACTATGATGAGACCTTCTCACCCATAGCGATGCTTAAGTCTGTCCGAATCATGTTAGCGATTGCCGCATTTTATAATTATGAAATTTGGCAGATGGATGTAAAAACTGCATTCTGAATGGATTTCTGGAAGAAGAGTTGTATATGATGCAGCCGGAAGGTTTTGTCGATCCAAAGGGAGCTAACAAAGTGTGCAAGCTCCAGCGATCCATTTATGGACTGGTGCAAGCCTCTCGGAGTTGGAATAGACGCTTTGATAGTGTGATCAAAGCATTTGGTTTAGTACAGACTTTTGGAGAAGCCTGTATTTACAAGAAAGTGAGTGGGAGCTCTGTAACATTTCTGATATTATATGTAGATGACATATTACTAATCGGAAATGATATAGAATTTCGGGATAGCATAAAGGGATACTTGAATAAGAGTTTTTCAATGAAAGACCTCGGTGAAGCTTCTTACATATTGGGCATTAAGATCTATAGAGATAGATCAAGATGCTTAATTGGACTTTCACAAAGCACATACCTTGACAAAGTTTTGAATAAGTTCAAAATGGATCAAACAAAGAAAGGATTCTTGCCTATGTTACAAGGTGTGAAATTGAGTAAGACTCAATGCTCGACCACTGCAGAAGATAGAGAGAAAATGAAAGATGTTCCCTATGCTTCATCCATAGGCTCTATCATGTATGCAATGCTGTGTACCAGACCTGATGTGTGTCTTGCTATAAGTCTAGCAGGGAGGTACCAAAGTAATCCAGGAGTGGATCACTGGACAGCGGTCAAGAACATCCTGAAATACCTGAAAAGGACTAAGGATATGTTTCTCGTATATGGAGGTGACAAAGAGCTCATCGTAAATGGTTACGTTGATGCAAGCTTTGACACTGATCCGGACGATTCTAAATCGCAAACCGGATACGTGTTTACATTAAACGGTGGAGCTGTCAGTTGGTGCAGTTCTAAACAAAGCATTGTGGCGGGATCTACATGTGAAGCAGAGGACATAGCTACTTCGGAAGCAACAAACGAAGGAGTCTGGAGAAGGAGTTCATATCCGATCTAGGTGTCATACCTAGTGCATCGGGTCCAATGAAAATCTTTTGTGACAATACTGGTGCAATTGCCTTGGCAAAGGAATCCAGATTTCACAAGAGAACCAAGCACATCAAGAGACGCTTCAATTCCATCTGGGATCTAGTCCAGGTGTGAGACATAGAGATTTGCAAGATACATACGGATCTGAATGTTGCAGACCCGTTGACTAAGCCTCTTCCACGAGCAAAACATGATCAGCACCAAAGCTCCATGGGTGTTAGAATCATTACTGTGTAATCTAGATTATTGACTCTAGTGCAAGTGGGAGACTGAAGGAAATATGCCCTAGAGGCAATAATAATGTTATTATTTTATTTCCTTATATCATGATAAATGTTTATTATTCATGCTAGAATTGTATTATCCGGAAACATAATACTTGTGTGAATGCATAGACAAACTAAACGTCACTAGTATGCCTCTACTTGACTAGCTCGTTAATCAAAGATGGTTATGTTTCCTAACCATAGACATGTGTTGTTATTTGATTAACGGGATCACATTATTAGGAGAATGATGTGATTGACATGACCCATTCCATTAGCTTAGCACCCGATCGTTTAGTATGTTGCTATTGCTTTCTTCATGACTTGTACATGTTCCTATGACTATGAGATTATGCAACTCCCGTTTGCCGGAGGAACACTTTGTGTGCTACCAAACATCACAACGTAACTGGGTGATTATAAAGGAGCTCTACAGGTGTCTCCAAAGGTAAATGTTGGGTTAGCGTATTTCGAGATTAGGATTTGTCACTCCGATTGTCGGAGAGGTATCTCTGGGCCCTCTCGGTAATGCACATCACATAAGCCTTGCAAGCATTGCAACTAATGAGTTAGTTGCGAGATGATGTATTACGAAACGAGTAAAGAGCCTTGCCGGTAACGAGATTGAACTAGGTATTGAGATACCGACGATCGAATCTCGGGCAAGTAACATACCGATGACAAAGGGAACAACGTTTGTTGTTATGCGGTCTGACCGATAAAGATCTTCATAGAATATGTGGGAGCCAATATGAGCATCCATGTTCCGCTATTGGTTATTGACCAGAGACGTGTCTCGGTCATGTCTACATTGTTCTCGAACCCGTAGGGTCCGCACGCTTAAGGTTTCGATGACAGTTATATTATGAGTTTATGAGTTTTGATGTACCGAAGTTAGTTTGGAGTCTTGGATGTGATCACGGACATGACGAGGAGTCTCGAAATGGCCGAGACATAAAGATTGATATATTGGAAGCCTATGTTTGGACATCGGAAGTGTTCCGGGTGAAATCGACATTTTACCGGAGTACTGGGAGGTTACCGAAACCCCCCGGTAACCTAATGGTCCTTAATGGGCCTAGTGGAGGAAGAGGAGAGGAGGCCTAGGGGCTGCCGCGCGCCCCTCCCCCCCAAGTCCGAATTGGACAAGGAAGGGGGCGGTGCCCCCCCTTTCCTTTCTTCCCTCTCCTCCTCCCCCCAAGTCCTAATCCAACTAGGGAAAGGGAGGGGAGTCCTACTCCCGGTAGGAGTAGGACTCCTCCTGCGTGCCTCCTCCTAGGGCCGGCCACACCCCCCTTGGCTCCTTTATATACGGGGGCAGGGGGCACCCCTAGACACACAAGTTGACCTCTAAGATCGTTCTCTTAACCGTGTGCGGTGCCCCCTTCCACCATAGTCTTTGATAATATTGTAGTGGTGCTTAGGCGAAGCCCTGCGACAGTTGAACATCAAGATCATCACCACGCCGTCGTGCTGACGGAACTCTTCCCCGACACTTTGCTGGATCGGAGTCCGGGGATCGTCATCGAGCTGAACGTGTGCTAGAACTCGGAGGTGCCGTAGTTTCGGTGCTTGATCGGTCGGGCCGTGAAGACGTACGACTACATCAACCGCGTTGTCATAACGCTTCCACTGTCGGTCTACGAGGGTACGTAGATTACACTCTCCTCTCTCATTGCTATGCATCACCATGATCTTGCGTGTGCATAGGAATTTTTTTGAAATTACTACGTTCCCCAACAAAAGTTGCATAGCACAGTAATCATCGCCGGTGATATGATGGATGATTGGTTGGATGATCGGATAATTGAGCCCGAGGAACAAGGAGTGGTTGCCGAGGCTGTAAACCCGCCTCTAGTTGAATACGCCTGGCCCAATGGAGCTGGGATCTTTCTCGAACACGAAGCAGCCATAGCCATCAATGTCACGAACGCCCCATGCATTGTACTACATGTGGTTTGATGTAATGGTTTGGTCAATTTGGTACGTGCGAATGAGCATCAAATGACCACCGTCAGCTGAACGAGCGATAAACCACCACCCATCGGCTGGTATGATTCCAGGTCCTGGAATCATGAAGGGCAGCGCATTTGCGTCTGCTGCAACAATTCAAATTGGAGACCAAAAGGACAAAAATAAACAATCATGTTCAGAGTATGTGTGGAATTAAGATTATTATAACAGTGACACATATCATAGACAGAGAATTGCAATGCCGTGGTCATAATCATACCCCAAGTTAAAAAATAAGCCAATGGCTTTCATATTCTAGCAATGTGTCATGGTTCAAACATCATGTAACAATGAGAGGTAAACAGCTATGACAACACCTACTCATATTCTACCATAGCACTTACTACTACTGTTCTCATATCAACTCTAAGCAATAACATGCATTGTTATAAAATCTTGTAAACAAGAGTAACATATAGCAATCATGATGTTATGCTCATAATATGTATTCGAACAATCATTATATGCCAATTGTTCTCATATCAACTCTAACAATAACATGTGTGGTCATAAAAATCTAGGAAATGAGAGGAACATATAGCAATGATGTGGTTATAGACATGCTATGCATTCTAAATTTGTAACAAATGAACAGGCAGTCATATTCATAAGGTAAATATGAGATGAGATAGAAAAATTACACAACGATAGATTCCACCAGTATAGGTAGCCAATCTGTGCGTCGACCGCGTAAACGATGCCATCATGCACTATAGCATCAGACATAAATGTTTCCTCAGTAGGATTGATGATGAGCCATAACCATGTATGGCGACCGGATTCTAGATAGACTAATCCCTTGTTGAACAAGGCAATGAGCTTGTAATCCATGTAGTCTTCTGATGGTGTGGGCAGTTCGCAGATTACAACTTTCTGCAAACAAAGGTCGAGCCAAAAGCTTCACACGTCTCGTGCGTAGTAGGCAGGAGTGTCCAGCGGGCCGCGAGGCTCGATGGAGGCGGTATCCAAAGATGGAAGGGTGATCTCTCGCTGGGTGTAGATATCCACGAGACGCCATGGACTACCAGATTGTTGGATGAGGACGACCCAGTTGGCCTTCATGCCCGCCCAGTAGTGGCCGCGCATGAAGGGTAGGTGGACGGGTAGTGGTAGCATGTCGAGGGGCACCACAACAACCTCCGTAGGATCGTCAAGTCGGTGTCTGGGCCACCTGCGAGGATCGAGCATCAGCAAGCAGGGTGTCTTGAAAAGAGCCGACCGGTTGCAGACGAGTAGACGGTACAAAGACACCGAGCATGCGGCCAGACAGACGGTGCTGAGTAGGTCCATACGACTACAGATCTGCTCCAAGAGAACATCGGGGAGGGAATTCCAATCGCGGCTCTGCGTGTCAGTCGGTTCTGCCATTGGGGTTTTCGGTGCCTGCGAGCCAGCGGGGAAGTGGATCTGGGCGGGCGAGCGAAGAAGCTTCTCCTCGTGTGGCCGAGCAGTGAGCGGGGGGATATGGTACGCGCGAGCTACCAAGGAAGATGGCGCAGGCGGGCGAGCAGTGAGCGGGGGTAAATGGTGTGCGGCCGATCATGTGGAAGAGAGGAGGAAGAAGACTGGAAGACGGGGAAGAAAGTGCATTCAATCTCAATCCTACTAGTACTACTACCAGGATATACCGTCCTTCGGAGTGTAAATAGTTACACCGATGACATGTGGGTCTACCACAACAGGGGCCACATGTCAGTTAATGGAGGACAGAGGTGCGTAGGCGTATTTGAGGAAGCGTGCTCTACTAGCAAACATGATGGCAGTACTTGGTAAGGCTAATTTAGTAACACCAACACACTGGTTCAGCTTATTAATTACGTGTCCCATCTGCTGCAGCGTGTATTGTCACTTCACTGCGAAGACTAGTTGAATAGTTCTCTCTGACCGAGATGGGGAATAAATGGATCGCGAGGACTTCCTTTCTACAGTATCCCTATGCCTCTATGCTCACTTCACTCATTTTGCTCCGTACCTAGTCACTTGTTGAAATCTGTAGAAAGACAAATACTCCGTATTTGAGAGCAGAGGGAGGCTTTTACTCCGTACTACTCCCTCCGTTCCAAAATAGATGACTCAACTTTGTACTATATTTGGGAACAGAGGGAGTATCACCATATGGAGGGAATAGATGAAGCTTGAAATATGAACATGTCAATGGGAGGGAGTAAGCCCCATGCATGCATGCATGCATGCATGCAACATGCAACACTCACACGTACACATGGACGCACGCAACACTCACGCACCCATGCGGCACACAGCACACGACGCAACACACACGCTCACGCTCAAGTGCTCAACCTACTCCCTACGTCCGTGAAAGACTGTACATTTAGAGATTTACACATTGACCAGGGCATAATTAATGCCCAAAAGTAGCAGACTTATGTGTGCATGCGACCATTGAGATAAGAAGATTAAATGAAGGCCGTTGCATGTTGTAATTAAGGATAGACATGTAGCCTATACCTATAGCACAAGTTGATGCATTAGTCAATCAATATCGATTTAGTAGATTAAAGGCTAAATGCATTGGAAGTTTAGATGTACATCATGTAGTACACTCTTTGTTGGAAGACCGAGGGAGGACACGTGCATGCACTCACATACACAGCCAGGGCGGTTCGCGCGCAAGGGTTGGACTCGTGTAGCACCCGCGTAAAGTTTTGTTTAACTGATTTCTTTGCTCTGCCAACTGACAGATGGGACCCAGAAACCAGGTGACAATTTAACCAGTCAACAAAGTGCCACGTCTACTATGTGGCCGGTCAGTAGGGTGCAATACGGTGCTCTACGATGAGCTAGTGATCGCATAATCGCCGCAAAACTATATATAGTGACCGTAAAGAGCGTACTGTTACATATGTTGACCGCCAGTGTATTTTTCTCGTTTCAAATTAAGCCATATTAATCGGAAAGGACGCAGTATGGACTACTACTAGTAGTATTAGTACTGCTTTGATTAGTCCCATCAACTCGCCGAACGAGGAGAAGCTTGCTTACTACGCCTCTCCCTCGCCCACGCGCGCGGTGGTTCACAGGACGAGGAGAGGGTTTTGACTACAACGCCCTCTCCCTCTCCCTCGCCCTTGCCCTCGCGGTGGACGTGCAACAGTTCAATCGGTGTCAGATTGCCAGAAGCATATTGTACTGTAGTACCATCATTGTTGGACCTTCCGAAGAGGCGAAGAGCCAAGTGCAAGGTTCACACGAGTACGAACTGTTGAACCTCCCAAAGAGGCAAAGAGCTAAGCGCAAGGTTTTATAGGAGTTGTTGTCCTAGTAGGAGTGTACTAGTACAACTATAGCGAATGATGCTACTGTATGATGCCGCCACGTCACGTATATCCAAAGCTGTGCCACCTTTTTTTCTCAAAGAGCGTGTTGGAGCCCGTGCAACAACCACACAAGTTGCACGTAGACATAAGACATTTACTAGTAATAAATTCTAAAGGACAAATGCAAGTATGCCACACAAGTTCATCTCCAACTCATGTGATAAATTTGTGCACAAGTAGTCTACATATATTCACAGCGCTACCGTTCACAATTACCGTACTCCACTTACACGTTATAGATGGGCTACATGTCCTCCTCCAGGTTCCAGTCACAGGTGTTCTTCATGGATGGCATGATCCATACGGTGGGCAATGGGAATCATTGTCGCAACTTTCTAGTCTGGTTCCACATGATGGAGACTCATCCAAGCTGAAGCGGCATAAATCAGGGATAGCGTGTCCTAGCATGTCGTTCATTCGGCGGTGCGCACTGAAGACACAACCATGCTTCATGAACGGCAGGCCTTCCATGTCGTGCACGGAAGGTGGCATCCGCTTCACAATGGGGTAGCTGTCCCCGATGAAAAGCGAGTACTCTCCAAGAGTGTTCCTCGGCACCCACGTAGCATCACGGGGGTCGAACTCGGCGCCGTTCATCTGGTACACGCGACATCCCAGATCTGGACACATGGTGATGTACATAGTCAAGGTCCATGCATAATAATGTTGTGCTCAAATGTGGCGGTCAGTAATACTGTGCATCAAATAGTACTACTCTGGTATAGAGGAAGTAAAATAACCGACTTATTATATATAGCCACTCTTGGCTACATGGATGAGATGGCAAGACATGGAAAAACAAAAAAGGTGGCAGCTAGTGGGTTCAAGTCTTCAAGGGCCTAGCTAGCTATACGCGTCCTCCAAGGTAAAAAGTACTCCTACTAGTACTACAAAGTATACTACTAGTACAACAATGAAAGAGAAGGTGAGAGGGTTAAAAAAATGGAATACCTGGGTAGATGGTGGTGGTTCGATCGTGGTAGATTATGTGACCATGTTGCACATCAGTGGTACCATGGGTAACGACTGCTAAGATAGTTGATCCCAATATGCCAAAGTCAGCTACAAGGTTCCAGGTTAGACCAAATCGCGGATGCAAATGCACATCCAGGATCGGCGATCTTATTTTGATCGGGGGATGACTGGTCCCTACAAAATAATGGAGTACCGTTAGGGATGCAAATGATGGTTTGTGCATTCCGTTTGTAATCTCCCGTACCGTAGGATGTCAACCAGATGAAACAAGTCCCCTGGCTTGTCACCGCGAAGATCCGGACTAGATAGCGCACGGCGTCTTCGAACATGTAGGGGTACAAATCTGCCGCCGCCAACATGCGCCAGCCTCTGCCATTACTGCCTCATGCATTGATGGCAATCCTTATGTCGAACACCGCGATGAGATAGTAATCGTCATAGCCGCGTCACTTTGTCGGTGGGTCTGCAATTGCTATCTTCTTAAATCTCATGTAGGCATCATCATACGTATTCTTGCCCAGCCAGTCCGGAAGGCCGATCCCAATGGTGGAGAAGGGGTCTACCGGAACGGCCGCACTGCTGTGGATGTTGTGCAAAATCATGGTGGTATCTGGCCGGAGGTATGCAAGCCAATCTTCATTGGCACCGACCCAGACCTATATATAAGACGGTGGGCAGCGGAGAAATTATAGGATGGAAATGGAATAACTAAGTACTACATGATCAAACTCCATTACTGACCTGCTCATCAGACAAAATCCGACTACCTCTCAACGTCGTCAACTCTAGAGGAGTCAACGTGCAACCACGGCCAGGGAGCGGTGGACTGTTCAAAGAATTGTCCCATAGAAGAACCTTCTCCTCGAGGACGCATGGAAGACCAACAAGCATGGCCTTTTCCCAAGCCTGTTTAAGCAGCGTCTTGAAAAAGTTGGTGCAGGAAGCACCGAGTCTTGCGGCGGTGAGGACGTCGAAGCGGCGTGCGATTTCTCCCAGAGAATCGTCGTCCAAGGTCTCCCGGCCCCGACGAGGAGGAGAACCGCCTGGCGAATCCATGGGAGTAGCGACGAACTGCCTTCTCTTCGGGGGAAGGGGAACTGGCGAGGAGGAGATAAGAGCGTAGTAACCGCAGGGCCTCGTCCCTTCCAACTGTAGATCGTTCCTCAGCGACGGGGTGAGGCTATTATTTACTACTCTAAATAATAGCACTAGTAAGAAATTTTTGGCACTAGGTAGTAGTTTTTGGTACCATGGAGTACTAGTATTAGCATTATGGAACATTATGTGATTGCATTATACTGTAAATAATAGCACTAGTAAGAAATTTTTGGCACTAGGTAGTAGTTTTTGGCGTGGATTAAGAAATTTTGGGTATGTTTTTGCCATTTTTTGTACATGCCAACTAGTGTCAAAAAACGTCGTACATTATGTGACGGAGGAGTACGTACTCGTACTATAGCAGTACTAGTACTACTTTTCTCAACTACTCCTCAAAAAAGCACCCAATTAATGCTCTTGTTTTCCTCAAAAAAGTATGTTTACCAATGCATTAATTGCAATGCATGCATGCATAAATTACATTCATTGGTCAATTTTCTCTTAATACTTGCATGCAATGATTTAATGCACCTTGGAATCTGAACATGTGATGGGAAACAACCAAATTGAGCCTTATAAAATGGAAAAACTAAAATTTTGAGATGAGCCCTATAAACCGAAAAGGAGGGAGTACTGTACTTCTAGTCTAGTCTTGTATAGTGCACCAGTTTTGAACTCTTGAATCTCAGGGCCAAGGAGCTACAGTTGGAAGTGGAGGGTACTACTGTTCTCTAGAACCATTGCTGTACTATCAATGCAGGGGAAGTACACCTGCATAGTGGCCTGGTGGGTACTCTCGGTGCTCTATTCAGCCGCTCCTCTCACGTAGCTGGCCTACTCAGCCGCTCCTCTCACGCACACACTAGCAGCCTGTTTATCAGCGACGGTTACTGCGGGGGCAGAACATTTGAGTTATTTGATACAGCGAGACTAGGCTTTTTGCTTCCATTTGTGGAGGTGTAATGGATCTCGTCGAACTTTGTTAGTAGTTCCTTCTTTATGAATGAGATGAAGCAAAGCTTTTGCCTCCATTTCAAAAAAAACACGTCAAGAGGAATTTCTTTTATAGTAGAGCCGATAATGGAGTGAAGTCCATGCATGCAACGCCACAAGCTACAGAGTAGTAGTAGAGCACTTTACGTACAGAGCCATATTGCACAGTTCCCAATGCCCCGCCAGGCTTTTCTGGCTCCCCGGGCTTAATTGGGAGGCACTAGTTTAAATATGCTACTAGCTGGAAGCTGCAAGCGAGGTGCGGCTAGGGCAAGCACGCGAGCCACGGGATGCTGGGAAGGAAAACCCGTTCACGTGGCTAGGCTATCCAGACTCCAGTGCACCCAGATTGTGGGGCCGCACGTCCGTTTGACTTGAAAACTCAAACTACCCGTGTAAAATATTGGCTCGCAGCAAAGTGTAGTACTCCCTCCGTTCCGAATTACTTGTCGTAGGTATGGATGTATCTAGATGTATTTTAGTTCTAGATACATCCATTTCTGTGATGTATCTAGATAGTATACTATTTAAAAAAAGGCCGCCGTGCGTTCGGCCAGGATCGAACCCACAAAACGAGGTATACACTCCCGCGACCACTAGTAGTACTCGTTGGAGTACAACGCAACCTAGAATCGCCTTTTATCGCTAGTAGTACGTACATTGTTCCTTACAAGAAACCCCTAAGAGCATGGTTAATAGTATAGCCAGCTGCTGGCTATAAGCCAGTGCCATGTCATCTACAACCCATCTTATAGCCAACATGTAGTAGTAGTTTATTTCTTATAGCCCGCTGACTCAGCTCTATTGTACTTGCTCTAATAATGCAAGAAACCACTAAAATGCCAAGAAACTACTACCACTTGCATACGTGGCAGACTTAAGATAATACTACCTTATCAACCATTGTACTCCTCTTACCAACAAAAATCCTCGAGTGACCTCCTACCTCCGGCCCGTCCACCTAGTCATCCTCGGCCATGGGACGTAGCTACCGCCGCCGGCAGAAGGCAAGGTCAAAACCGCCGGCGGTGCGGAGCCCATGTTGCGGCAACCCGGATGCCAGCTCTGTCCGGCGCTCGCGACCGCTAGCTAGCCAAGATAGCTCCGTCCAGCTGCTTGTCTGCAAGGTTTGCTAGCTAGATTGGCATGGCAGCGTGGCGGCTTGCTCGCGCGTGCCGCACTAAGGCCAGCCATCTGGCTCGAGCGAAGGCCAGTGTGGCGGCTTGCTCGCTCGTGATTCACGCTCGGGCCAGCCTGCCAACCCGTGCGGAGGCCAGCGTGGCATCCGGCCCGTCCGGCGGAGCAGCGGCCAACTCGCTCATCACCGGCGCCACCGACGAACACGCATCAGTACTGTTTGAAGTAATGTCCAAGAAAAATAATGATTTGAGGGGGAATAACATGATAGAAGGTCAGATGTGGGTCCCTCGTGTCAACGGTCAAACAAAATGTGTTGGTTTAAGCTGCCTCGTCAACACGGACATGTGGGCCAACCCTGTCATAAATGGGTTAAAACGAACCTAATTGGTAGGAGTACTAGGTAGTTTTTGGCATGGATTAAGAAATTTTGGGTATGTTTTTGCTAGTTTTTGTACAATAGATTCCTCCTAGGGCTGGTTGAAAGTGGTAGTTTTTTTGTTAAATACTCTACATATTGTAAGTAGGAGTGAAAGTTAAGCTTTGGAAGCCAATAAGCAAGGCTAGTTACATAGTGCATATGTGTACATGATTGAAAGTAAATATCAACCATGAGTGACTAATATCTTGATGGAAAACTCAAAACTATGGAATACTAGGAGAAGAAATGCATGGTTGGAAATACTAGCAATGTTCATGTCTGTTGCAACAAATCACAATTAGAATAATACTTATTCACAAACTTGGTACAAAACACTCTAATTTTGATATACATATGTCACTAGAGATATATTATGTTTCAATTAGAATATATTCCTTGGGCTATTTTGGTGAGGTCAGGGAGGGATGTGGTTGGTTTTAAGATACTAATTATGGGTGTCGGGGGTTTGGTGCGACATATGCCAACAGATGGCTTATCATGGTGGGGGCGAGTAGAATGTCACCGGTGCCTGGAAATCGGATGAGGCGAAGACATGCACGCTGGCGAATCTTACCCAGCTTCAGGGCTCTCCGGGGAGATAACACCCCTACTGCTGCTCTGCGGGGTCTCCGCATGATCACTAAGGCCAAGTGTTTACAAGGTTGCTCCTTGAGCTGTTTCGAGTGGTAGGAGAGGGCAAGGCTAGCTCTCTCCCTCTATCTAGCGTGGTATAGAACTATCGGGATCCAACCCTTTGCATGGGTGTCCTGGGGGGTTTATATAGGCCTACCCCCCAGGGGTACAATGGTAATGTGACTGGGCGCGGGCCCAGCCGTCAGTGTCTCCAACCTCTGACTTCTCCGCCGACTGGTGGGCCCCGCCGACTAGTCCGGTACGGAGCCGACAGGCCGCGTCCGCCGTGGGCGGGTCTTGCCGGCTGCTGATCACTATAGCCGTGCTCCTGATGACGCAGGCTTGGTCATGGGGTCGTGGCAACAGCCCCGCCGCCTGGCGGGCGATCACTGTGGCCACTCCCCATCTCTTCTTGATTAATGACGCGCGGGCCCCAGGGGAGGGCTCGGCCGACTCTCCCGGGCCGACTCCGACGGGTCCGACTGGTGGTTCTCCCGCCGTCTCCCGAGGTCTCGCTGGCTTGTGGGCCCCGCTGCCTGCAGGCCGTACAGACAAGCCGTCGTGGGCGCAGGACCAGGTACAGTGGTGCTGATGTCAGGGCCGGCTGGGCAACAGTGCCATGTCGCAGGGAGATCTTCCCCAGTACGGCGCGCTGTAGCCATGCCTGCCCTTGGTAAGGGGCGGGGAGTGGGCTTCATGGTAGCTGCGCCCCTTCCCCGCCCCCCTCGATGAGGTCACGGTTTGTTGGAGTCGCCGGCCGACTCCTCAAAGCCGGCTTCTTTGGAAGTTGCCTCTGGGACTCGGCCGTGTGCGGGCAGTCGGCCGCCTTGCCGCAGACCCCCCAGGAGGCGGCTCCTCGCCCTGTGGTCTTAAGGGGCGCAGCCTGCCCCGATGTCTTGAAAGGTTATGGGGCTCGGGTTGGCCTACCCGTGGCCCATTACTCTGACAGTAGTCCCCGAAGCTGGTGAGGCGCCGCGGACGATCTGCCGAGAAGCCTCAGCAGTTTCCCTCTCCGGATGCTCAATGCATGGTCTTGATTGACTTCCGCCGGGCCGACTAGACGGAGTCGGACTCGCCCGACTCGGGCTCACTCTATTCTGACTTGCTCAGTAGTTCGAACGTCGCGGCGGGATTTCAAGTGGCGTGCTAGGTAAGCTTCCAGGCCGCCGCCCGTTCTTGGTCTGTCACGCGAGGGCACGTGGCTAGGCCGTCCTGCAAGCCCACGCGCGCGACGGGACAGGCTCGTAGGTGGGGCCCGCCACTACTGCGCCTCGGCGCCCGAGCGGATCCGCTGTGGCCCCGGTGGACGGTTAGGATTCCTATGGAGTTACCGCGCGCAGTAACTTTGCAGGGATCATGGGGGGCATGGGGTTGTGGGCGCAGTAAATCCCCACGCCCGCCCCCTCGGCTGCGCAGCCCCAAGGGCTATAAGTAGGGGGAAGAGGGGGGCACGCGCACCCCTCCTTCCCACTGCCCCTTGCTTTCTTCCTCCTCGCAGATCCTTCGCTCTCCTGCATCCTCCTCTCTCCTTCGCTCCGCCGCACGCCCAAGCTCCGGCGCACGCTGCAGTGATAGCTCGCGACGATGAGCTCTTCCTCTGCTGCCGTGCCTCCCCCAGTACGCTCCGGCACTTGGGACGGCTCCGAAGTCCACGAAGACCATATCGAGTTCCTCCGCCGGACCCGTCGTCTTTCCGGCGAGGATCGCGTGCAGGTGCGCCTCGCACTGGAGGGGGAGATTTCCCCCGCCCCGCAGGAGGGTGAGCGGGTCATCTTCCGCTCGCACTGCCTGCGCGGGCTGGGGCTACTGGCGAGCAGCTTCTTCCGGTCGTTCATGGAGTTCTACGGCCTCCAGCCGCACCACCTCACCCCCAACACAGTGGTGCTGCTGTCCGCCTTCGTGGCTCTGTGCGAAGGCTTCCTCGGAGTCCTCCCCACCCTCGAGCTCTGGGGGGAGTTCTTCTTCTCCAAGCTCGGCACCCAGGCTGCGGGTGTGCCGGCTCAGTGCAGCGCCTTCATCGCTGTGCGAAGGACAGGAGCCGACAACCACTTCCCCTCCATCGCGCTGCTGAAGTCAGTGAAGATGTGGCAGTGGTCCTACTTCTACGTCAGGAACGTCGCCACGCGGGGCGACTGGGTCAATCTGCCGGCTGGCAGACTGCCCAACTGGTCGTACCGGGCTAGGTGGCTGACACCTGCGGGAGCCGGCGCCATCACGCAACTCCGAGTGCTGACATAGTCAGAGGGTCTGACTGGCCCAGACCTGCTGCCCGCCTTCGTCTCGCGCCGAGTTCTCCCACTCCAAGGCTGCCCTCACCTGATATGCCAGATGAGCGGGGGCCGCGACCCGAGTCGGATGTGCACCAAGGACATGCCTCACGAAGAGGTGGCCCTGATGGTGAACTACCTCTCGGACAGCAGGCTCCCGGAGGACTGGCGATTCGGCAAGGAGCCATACTCCCACGCCAACCCTCCGCCCGTGGTGAGTCGCCTTTCTTTTCTTTATTTGGATTGTCTTCTTCTTGCCGAGTTTTGTTCTGATCAGTCTGCTTTTGGTTAGAATCCCCTTCTTCACCCACCAGTCGGCACCTCGGGGCCGGGCCGTGAGTTCGCCGCCGACCGGGCGGAGAGCGACGTCGACGACCCCGATCTGGGGGTGGCGGCTCTGGAAGACGACGCCGAGGGAGGAGGAGGGACGACAGGCGACTTCAGGCCCTCGGCCACCTTTGTCGACTAGCCTGAAGACGACGCCGAGGAAGGAGTCACCCCTCGCCATCGACCGGGAGCCAGCCAGCTGGGCGCGGGCTCTTCTGCCGCGTCGGGCGCTCTAGGCGGCGGGAAGAAGCGCCGGGCTGCACCGACTTTGTTCGGCAGCTGGCCAAAGAAGCCCAAGGGCTCGGCTGCGGCGACCCGGCGGGACGAGGCGGCCTCGAAGGCCATTCGCTTCTGTAAGGAAGTGAAGAAGCCGCCGTTGGTCTCTGCGTAAGTATTTTGTCTTCAAAGTTTGTTCTTTCTTCGTGCTTTGTCTGAATCTCTGCTCGCCCCTCTTTCTTCAGGGATCCCCTCTCTCTGGAGCGGGTTGCTGCCGCCTCCGTCATGGGGTCAGTGGAGACACCCGCCACCACTCGCGGATAGACCCCGCTGCCGACCTCCGGGAGGCGAGGGAGCGGAATGCGCAGGAGAAGCGCAATGAAGAAGAAGCCGTCCGCCTGGAGAAGGCGGAGGCCGACAGGGCGGAGGCCTCCGCCAAGAAAAAACTAGCAGAGGCCGAAGCCGCCGCCGCAGCGAAGCAGCAGGCTGAGGAAACCGCACGCCGCCAGTCGGTCTTGCTTGTTATCCCGCTGAACTCTGCGCTGCCGCCGCCGGAGTTCACGGGGCAGACTGGAGGAGCTGGCGGGGAGAACCTCGTCGAGGAGAGGGAAGGCGGCGAGCCCTCTACTCCGGGCGTGAACGTTCCGCCGCCGCCTCCGCCGTCGTCTGAAGGCGTGCGAGGCGAGCGGCCAGTGGACCCTCCGGTGCCGCCGACCGAAGACGAGGCCGTGGCGAGGCTACTCCTCCAGGTCGGCTCGCCAGCGCGCCGTCTTCGGGAGAAGGCGACTTCGGCACATCGCCCCCTGGAAGCCGGCACGGCTAGCTCGGCGGCTCCAGACGGCGAGGCGACGAGCGCCACACCCGTTGGGTGGGTGCGGGGAGGCGGCACAGGGCCGCTGAACCGGGCGCTCCTGGACGTCTAGGCGAAGCTCTGCGCTGAGGGCGACGCCCTCCAGAGCTGCACCAAGGCTCGCCACCGATGCCCCCCGAACTCTTGATGAGCACATCTTGAACATCGAGGCTCGCCTCCGGCCGGCTCACTGAATGCTGCGCCGGCTTCAGCGCGTCAGCGCCCAGGCGATTTCCGCCCTTTGGCCGGATATGCAGGCTCCGCGCACCCCCAGCCTGACGGCCAACTGGATGGAGGTTGCGGCTGGTCGCCTTGAGGCTTGGAAGGGCTCTTCGGCCCGGGCTGGAGTGCGCCGGGCCTTAGAGTTCGTTAAGGCGTGGTACCCGGGGCTGGATCTGGACCGGTTGGCCATGCTTCGGTCGGAGGCCCAGTCGGAGCTGGTGGCTGCAAAAGACGCCCTCGTCAAGCGTGCTGCAGCGATCGCCGAGTACATCGACACAAGCATCTTCGTCCCCGAGCGGTCTGAAGACGGCAAGGAGTTACCGCCAGAGTGGTTTGGGATGAACCCAGACTACGGCGAAGACTCGGCGGAGGTGATTGGCTCCAGCTTCGAGGAGGAGGATGAGGCGGAGGACGAGGGCGAGGTGGAGGCGCCAGAAGACGGACCAGACGGCCAGCCTCAGCCCGACCGCGCCTCCAGCAACGAGCCGCGTGCAACTGACCCGACTGCTACTGGAGGCGATCAAGCCAAGACTAGCTGGCCGACCGCCCCGACGCCTGATGCTGGCGCCTCCTGCGACCCCCCGAACCCGTCTGCCGCCTCCTAGGCTGCGCTGTGTCTCTTGTTTTATCTGCTTCAGTAGTCTTTTGAAGAACTTGTTAATTCGCACAATTCCACCCATAAGGTGTATTTTGAACCTCTATTTGACAATTCGGCGAAGGGCCCATGTTATGTATATATGTCTATCTTTTCTTGCTCATTGTTCTTTTGGCTGTTTTCCTTTGCCGCTTTCTCCTAGTTGCCTGCCTTGCCAATCGGACAGCCGCTCTGCGGACTATTGCTGGATCAAGTACTAGGCTACTTTGGGGAAGCAAGTACTTAGCCGATTTCAAGATTGTTTGAGCAAGTTGGATAGAAAACGACAATCCGACTGTCTGAGAGTCGGTTCGCGAGAAAGGCTAGAAGTCGCCCTGAGCTATGTTTTATGCTTTGAGTCCTTAGCCATTTTTTGTGCGAGCACCCATTCTACCTTACGTCTGCCCACCGTTCAGTCGTTTTGCGAGCTGTGGCTTCTGGCAGAAGATGGCTTAGATGCTACACACTACTTGTCCGGCTGCAGGAAGCATTTCATAGTGCAAGGAGGCGAGTCCTCGGGCCGACTTGTCGAGCCCGGTGCCAAGCGGCATGACAAAGAGTAACATACTTGTAGGCATAATTTTTATCATACAGACAAAAGAGGGCAGTCCCCGAGCTTGTCTCGGGGGGCCCGAAGTCTTGGTACTTTAATACAAAAGGTAGCGTGGTATATACTGCATCAACTGTAAAATCTTCGGAGAAGATTTGCATTCCATGGCCGCTCTGTCTCCTTGCCGGAGTCGTCCCTCTTGCGTGCTCGGGGCTTCTAAGCGTCGATCAGGTAGTAGGAGTCGTTGCCTAGTACTTTGCTGGTGATGAAAGGGCCTTCCCAAGGCGGCGACAGCTTGTGCTGGCCGGCTGTTTGCTGGATCAGCCGGAGCACAAGGTCGCCTTCTTGGAAAGATCTTGGCCTGACCTTCCTGTTGTGGTATCGGCGCCGGCTCTGCTGGTAGATGCTGGACTGGCTGAGTGCCAACAGCCGGCCCTCTTCCAGTAGATCGATGCCGTCTTGTTGTGCTTCTTCTGCTTCCTCCTTGGTGTACATGGTGACTCGTGGGGAGTCAAACTATATGTCCGTTGGGATGACGGCTTCGGCACCGTAGACGAGGAAGAAGGGCGTGAAGCCGGTTGACTTGTTTAGAGTCGTGCGCAGACTCCAGAGGACGGCTGGCAGCTCATCGAGCCAGCAGCTAGCTGAGCGCTCCAGAGGCTCGATCAACCGAGGCTTGATACCGGACAGGATGAGGCCGTTTGCTCGCTCCACTTGGCCGTTTGACTGCGGATGGGCAACGGATGATCTCGGCTAGCGGGGCCGTGCAGACCACCGTGATTGGATGCTCTTGGAAGTAAGGCTTCAATTTCTTGGCAGCAAAGTGCACGCCATAGCACATCTTCTGGTAGTGGGGGTAGTTCTGCTTGGAGGTCGACAGTACCTCGCTCAGGTAATATACTGGTCTCTAGACAGGTAGCGCCTTGCCTTCCTCCTTGCGCTCTACTACAATGACTGTCCTAACTACTCGGCTGGTGGCGGCGATGTACAGGAGCATAGGTTCCTTGGGAGTCAGAGCCGCCAGGACGGGTGGAGTAGTCAGCATCTTCTTCAATTGGTGAAAAGCTTCATCCGCCTTATGGTTCCACTCGAAAAAAGTGGTCTTGTTCATGAGTTGGTATAAGGGGAGAGCTTTCTCGCCCAGCCGACTGATGAATCGGCTGATGGACGCTAAGCAGCCGGTGAACTTCTGCACATCCAGCAGTCGGCATGGCACCTCCATTCTCTCAATGGCCTTGATTTTTACTGGGTTGCATTCTATGCCGCGCTCAGAGACCAGGAAACCTAGCAGCTGGCTGACTGGTACTCTGAAGACACACTTCTCGGGGTTGAGCTTGATCTGGAACCGGCGCAGGTTCTCAAAGGTCTCCTTGAGGTCTTCCAGCAATGTTCCTTGCTTTTCCGTCTTCACCACCACGTCGTCCACGTAAACGTGGGCGTTCCTGCCGAGCTGCTTGAGGAGGCACTTCTGCATGCAACGCTGAAAGGTGGCGCCGGCATTCCTCAAGCCGAACGTCATGGTGAGGTAGCAGAATGCTCCAAACGGCGTGATGAAGGCGGTCTTCAATCTGTCAGCCGGGTTCAGCTTGATCTGGTGGTATCCTGAGTACGCATCCAAGAAACTCAACAGCTCGCATCCGGCTGTGGAGTCTATCACCTGATCAATTCTCGACAGAGCAAACGGGTCCTTGGGGCAGGCCTTGTTGAGGCTCGTGTAGTCAATACACATTCGCCATTGCTTGTTCTTCTTTAGCACCAGGACCGGGTTTGCCAGCCACTCCAGAAAGAAAACTTCCATAATGAAGCCGGCTGCTAGGAGTCGGGCTATCTCCTCTCCGACAACTCTTCTCTTCTCTTCTGATAAGCGGCACAGGGGCTGCCTGACCGGCTTTGCATCAGATCGGACGTGTAACTTGTGCTCGGCGAAATCCATCGGTACACCTGGCATGTCCTTGGGAGACCATGCGAAGATGTCCCGATTCTCATGGAGGAAATCGACGAGCTCGCCTTCCTATTTGCTGTTGAGGTTTGCACCTACGACGGCGTACCTCTCTGGGTGCTCCGGATCCAAGGGTATCTTCTTTGTCTCTTTGGACGGCTTGAACGAGCCTTCGGCTTCCGTCTCCTTCGGGTCGGGCGATATCTCCGGCTGCTTTCCGGCCATCGCAACAACTCGCTCAAGGAGTCGCTTCTCGGCTGCAATCACCAGGGACTCGGCCAGCCGACTGCTTTCGGCCGCGCAAGCGGACGACTTCCGGTAGTCGCCGGCCACAGTCAGAATTCCCCTAGATCTGGGCATCTTCATCTTGAGGTAGGCGTAGTGGGGGACCGCCATGAACTTGGCCAAGGCGGGCCGGCTAAGTAGCGCATGGTATGGGCTCTCAAGGTCCACTACCTCAAACCAAATAGACTCTCTTCCGAAGTGATCTTTGTCCCCAAAGAGGACGTCAATCAGGATCTTGCGGATTGGTGAGCAGGAAAGCCCAAGAACAATGCCGTGGAACACAGTCCGGCTGTTCTAAAGCTGTCTTTGCTTGATTCCTAACTTCTCCATGGTGTCCTTGTACAAGATGTTGATGCTGCTGCCCCCATCTATCAGAACTCGCGAGAAACGCGCGGCCTATTTGTCCGTGGCAAAGGTGGCGTCTAGGACCAAGGCGTAGGAACCCAGACTCGGCATCACTTCTAGGTGGTCAGCCCTGCTCCAGCTGATGGGCCTCTCAGACCAGTGCATGAACTCTGGCATCTCCGAGGCTACTGCGTTCACCTCTTGTCGCTGCAGCCGCCTGCTGCGTCGATCATCAGACACACTGGTGAACACCACGTAAGCTCCGTGCTCTTCGGGGTATTCGTCTTGTACTGCGCCGACTGGCCTGACTGTCGGCTGCTGGGGCGGAGGCGGAGGCGGTTGCCCAGCAGGCGGGGGTGGCAGGAGGCCATCTCCCTTGGCGATCCTGGTGAACCAGTGGCACTTCCGGGTGGTGTGATTCGATGGCTTCGCGCTGCTGTGGAACTTGCAAGGTCCATCCAAGGTCTACTTGTAGGAGAAGGCCGACAACCTGTTCGGCTTGCCGCCTTTCTGTCGCTTGGGCGGAGGCTGCTCTTCTGGCTGCTGGGCTTCGACGGTCGCAACCTGCCGGCTGCTGGAAGCCGGCTGCGGGGCCTTGCGCTTGTGGTCGCCTTGCTGTTGTTGCTGGCCAGCGTCTGCTGCCGGAGTTCTTGGAGCCGGAGGAGCTACTTTGCCAGTCGTGCTGATTTGAATTTCCGTCTTCATGGAGGAGTCGGCCGTAGCGTACTTGTCCGCTATGATCAGCAGCTCGTCGAGGGTTTCTGGCTCGTCGCAGAGGAGCTTGTGCTTGAGGAGGGTGCCTTCTCGGCACCCGGCTGTGAAGTACTCGATGGCCTGCACCTCGTGCACACCCTCGCAGGAGTTCCGAAGCTCAGCCCAATGCGTGAGGTAGTCGCGAGTCGACTCGTCAGGACCTTGCACACACAAGGAGAGCTGACGAGGCTTAGGAGGACGCTTGTACGTGCTGGTGAAGTTGCGGACGAATGCTTCGGTGAAGTCGACCCAGCTGTTGATGTTGCGGGGCTTCAGGCTGTTCAACCATGTCCGGGCCGTGCCCTGGAGCATGAGCGGAACGTACTTTACGGCGACGCGCTTGTTGCCGTTTGCTATGCTGACAGCCGTGGAGTAGTCGACTAGCCAGTCTTCCGGCTTCACGGAGCCGGTATACTTGGGCGTGTCTCTTGGGAGCGTGAACCCTCTGGGAAAGGGCTCGTCCCAAATGCGGGGCCCGAAACAAGGCGGACCCGGCTTGTCTTCTTCTTCCAGCGCCAGGGACCGGTGGAGTCGGTCGATCCGGTGGCGGGCGTCATTCTCTCCAACTCCCTCTCGGCGGCCAAGGCGGTCACCGAGAGTCAGATGATCAACGGGCGGCGGGGAGACTCGCCTCTCCTTGCAGGGTGGGGGAGGCGAACAGTCGTCCCGTCGTTCCACTGCTCTTGGGCGGCCGTCTCGGTCGCGCTCTATGGTAATTCGAGTTCGACTATGGCTGGCAGCCGGTTCCTTGTCCTTCCTTCCTCGGGCACCGCCAATCGGCGTCCGAGACGTCGCGCCTTGATCTCGGTGCGGGTCGTCGTTTGGCCGCTGCAGCGCCTCCGTGCGGCAGCCGGCCTCGTTCTGCGTGGCGGCCGCGTCGAGGAGCCGCGGGACTCGCTCCATCATGAGGCGGCGCTCTTCGCCCTCGAAATGGTCCAGCTCGTCCGCCGCTGCCTGAGCAGCTCGGATGTTCTCCGCCGGGGTGGCGTACACGGGGCGGCTAGCCCCAAACAGGCTGGCGATGGCTACACCGCGCTGCTGGACCGCGCCAAGGCGGCTGGGCCCTACCGGGGCCGGCGAGCCGCTAATAGCGCGGTCCATCTCCTGCTGGTAAGCTTCTGACAAGCGTCTCATGCTGGCTAGCTTCTTCGCGCCTTCAACAAGCTGAAGGCGGCGCGCTTCTAACGTCTCTGCGTCAGCATCTTCCGGAATGGGCGCCGCTAGGTTTTGCAGCGCCGCGCCGAGTGAGTAGGGCGCCCTTCCACCAGGGAACTCGTCATGGCTGATGACCAGTACCTCAGTGACAGTGCTCCTATCACTCTCCGCGTGGGGGAGAGGTTCGTCATAGACCACCACGTTGGTGGGGAACGCGTTGACTGACGCGGTGTCGGAGTCGACCAGCATCGGGTAGGTGGAGCCTACGGACTCCAAGTCTACGGCGGGCTTGCCGGAAATGTGGAGTTGATCAAGGAGGCCCGCGAGGAGGTTCTCGGGGCCGCCCGCACCTGCGTCGGACGCAGGTTCGTCGGAGAGGCGGACCTCGCCGACAAGTTCGGCCAAGGAGCTAGCTGCGTGGGCGATCTCAACGCCGCGCAGCGCGTCGATGCAAACTTCATCTGGCGTGCCTGGCTGGCTCCGCTCGCCAGGGAGGAAGAGGGTTCCCGTCCAGAACATATCTCCGGACGGCGGTGCACCTCGCCCCACGGTGGGCGCCAAATATCGTGGGTTTGGTGCGACATATGCCAACGGATGGCTTATCATGGTGGGGGCGAGTAGAACGTCGCCGGTGCCTGGAAACGGGATGAGGCGAAGACATGCACGCCGGCGAATCTTACCCAGCTTCAGGGCTCTCCGGGGAGATAACACCCCTACTGCTGCTCTGCAGGGTCTCCGCATGATCACTAAGGCCAAGTGTTTACAAGGTTGCTCCTTGAGCTGTTTCGAGTGGTAGGAGAGGGCAAGGCTAGCTCTCTCCCTCTATCTAGCGTGGTATAGAACTATCGGGATCCAACCCTTTGCATGGGTGTCCTGGTGGGTTTATATAGGCCTACCCCCCAGGGTACAATGGTAATGTGACTGGGAGCGGGCCCAGCCGTCAGTGTCTCCAACCTCCGACTTCTCCGCCGACTGCTGGGGCCCGCCGACTGGTCTGGTACGGAGCCGACAGGCCGCGTCCACCGCGAGCGGGTCTTGCCGGCTGCTAATCACTGTAGCCGTGCTCCTGATGATGCAGGCTTGGTCATGGGGTCGTGGCAACAGCCCCGCCGCCTGGCGGGCGATCACTGTGGCCACTCCCCATCTCTTCTTGATTAATGACGCGCGGGCCCCGGGGAAGGGCTCGGCCGACTCTCCCGGGCCGACTCCGACGGGTCCGACTGGCGGTTCTCCCGCCGTCTCCCGAGGTCTCGCTGGCTTGTGGGCCCCGCTGCCTCCAGGCCGTACAGACAAGCCGTCGTGGGCGCAGGACCAGGTACAGTGGTGCTGATGTCAGGGCCGGCTGGGCAACAGTGCCACGCCGCAGGGAGATCTTCCCTAGTACGGCGCGCTGTAGCCATGCCTGCCCTTGGTAAGGGGCGGGGAGTGGGCTTCATGGTAGTCGTGCCCCTGCCCCGTCCCCCTCGATGAGGTCACGGTTTGTTGGAGTCGCCGGCCGACTCCCCAAAGCCGGCTTCTCTGGAAGTCGCCCCTGGGACTCGGCCGTGTGCGGGCAGTTGGCCACCTTGCCGCAGACCCCCCAGGAGGCGGCTCTTCGCCCTGTGGTCTTGAGGGGCGCAGCCTGCCCTGATGTCTTGAAAGGTTACGGGGCTCGGGTTGGCCTACCCGTGGCCCATTACTCCGACAATGGGTTTTTCTGCAAATTGGTAGACAAGTGGGATGTTGGTGAGAAAAGGCAACAACTTACCTCACAATCGTTAGATGTAGATCTAATGGTAAGAAACGATGGAAGGCAAACACACCAGCATTACCAACTTAGTCTTGTGTAGGAGTACTAGCAAGATCCGTGCATTGCACGGAACATCAAGATGCATTTTTTTATGAAACACTTGTTGTGATTGACCCTTGCGGGAGTAATCCCATGTGTAAAAACTAATGATATCTCGAGAAATATGAGATTAGGTGAAGAGGAGTGGGGTGTGGTGGTGGTTGGTGGTCGGACTGAGCGGAGGCATGGGGATTGACGACGCCAGCAGCGGCCACCAGGCCAGTTTGTTCCAGAGGCTTCCTTTATTAATTGCTCAACAGTGAGGTTTGTTGGAGATAAGGATGAACGAGGGAAGGCCTTGTCTGCAAATGTGGAGAGGGGTGCGGGTATCTTTTAGTTTAATTTCCATCCGTCAAATATAGATCGGACGGTCTATATTGCAAGACGGCACACGTACCATCATCACCAACTCGGTATTTTATAAGAGAAGAAATATAAGTATGGAGATACAAACGTATTATCGATACTTGCTTCCATAAACTAGCATCTACATTCTATTCAACGCCTCGACATGTGGGGCCTTAGCACAATGACTTCTCGACTGTGTAAAACGAAGATTTTCCCGTCGCCGACAAGGAGAGGGTGACGGCGGCGCGCTTTTTGGCTTGCTCTAGTCCTAGTAGTCATACTAGGTGGTCTAAGCACGTGTAGATTTATTCTTTTTCATGTCTCGTGTTCGCCATACTACCACGACTGTTCATGAATAGACGGTAAGTTTATTCACGGGGAAACCCTTGTTGAGCGTGTTTGCGAGAGAGAGAGAGAGAGTGAGAGAGTGCGTGTGTGATATGTTAGAGACTGAGGCAATGATAACATATTCTTTGTGTCTATGTGTGTGGAGGATAGAGAGAGACATGTACATGGGGATTTGTGTTGTGTAACGTGGAGACACATATACATAATTAGAGAGTGAGTGTGTGAGATACACATGCGGACATGAGGAGAGATGAGGATCCAGGTAAATGGGTGTTTGTGCGTGTCTATGTGTGTTTGTGCACGCGTTTGTGTGTGAGAAGCAGAGAGTGTATGTGGAGTAGAGAGGCCACTGATGATGTAAACCTAGTATAAGGGAAGGGGGGATGGTGTGACATGTGTAGTAGCGAGATAGCACGGGTGCGGGCGGGGGGAGTAGACTATTTGGAAGAGACATCGAGTGTGTGTGTGGGAGAGGGGTGTGAGAGCGAGAGAAAGAAAGAGCTAGCGACGGAGAGAGAGAGTGAGAGAAAGAGAGGGGGCGAGAGGGGTCGTTTGTGTCCATAAATGGCGTATAGATAGGGAGACAATGTTGATGTTGTACGAAATTGGCCTATGAACGGAGACACAAGGGAAGCAAGTCATCGTGTGTGTGATAGGGACTTCATGAGAGATCTAGAATAGATGGTGTATATAAGAATGTGCGAAATCGAGAATGATTATACATTAGGGAGCTATACAAAGAGTCATGACATATATGTATACGGTGAAAGAGCTGGGGCGGGTCCGCATGTGGGAGAGATAGAAAGAGGAGAGTGGTGCACAAGGAGACAAAGTGTGCTTGTTTGCAGTGGGGTGGTGTGTGAGGTGAGTGCGCGAGAACCACATAACTAGGGAGATAGACGTTTGGGGGTGACATTTTGTGTGTATGGGAAATATACACTCTACATAGTGCGTGTGCTTGGGTAAGGGAGATAGCGGGAGACCTAGAGAGTGAGGGAAGAGATGTGTGCATGCCCGAGAGACAAAGTGATAGAGACCTATATTGGGGTCTGGACTTTACAAGAGAGAGGGGTGTTAATGTGCTCGTGTGTTGGTGTTTGGGGGAGAGAACGACTTCTCTCTCTCTCTGTGTGTGTGTGTGTGGTGGTGGGGGGGTTGACTTCAGATAAAGAGTGAGGTGTCTATATTTGAGGAACTTTAGCGTAATTGAGATATTGTGCACCCATGGTTGGTCAATTTGTTTCACAGTTTGTACTATGAGATAACGATACTTTTGAACATGCATGATATACCTTGATGTACCAGAATTACAAACCTAAGATTGGAATTTTGGAATTTGACTCCATCATTAGCTTTTGTAATTCATTTAAACAGAGGTACATTTTTTAAGCCGGGATTTCGTGATTTCAAATTCATATACCAAACCTAGAGATATACACATACAGGCATGTTCAAACTTTATAATCATCCACTTTATTCATACACATACACATTTTTACTTTTGTCATCATATTTAGGATAAACACATTTGGAATTTCATTTGAATTGGACCGTACGATGGTATTTGCTTGTAGTAGCTCAATGATCCATATTTGAATTGAATGGACAATCTAAGTTTTGAGTTGGAGACATTAATTTTCAAAATTGCACATTTTTTTGCGTGCAAAACAAACAAATTGTCGGCCATGATATCATAGTCGGCCGTACGAGAGCAGAATACTTATAATTTTAGGCGCCAAAAGCTTTCAAACTTCCCGCTCAAATCGAAATATCACGCGCCCGAAAGTTTAGCCCTGCGATATTCCTCTTTTACCCCTGCCACATGAACGGGAAAGGGCTGCTTTGGTAACTCGATTGTTTTCCCCTCTTTGCCCCCAACATTCTTCCCCAGAGCCCCTCCCCAACCCCCCTAATCACGGCAAGCCGCCGAATCTAGTCCTCCGCCGCAGCGGTGGACCTCTGTAACACCCCGGATATGACTTTCCCAATATGTACTCCAACTCTTGCCGTTTCCGGCCTTAAGTTATTTTATTTTCTCGGCTTCGGGTCTTTGTCTTCGTGTGTTGTTATCGTTGTCATGCATCTCATATCATGTCATCATGTGCATTGCATTTGCATACGTGTTCATCTCATGCATTCGAGCATTTTCCCTGTTGTCCATTTTGCATTCCGGCGCTTCGTTCTCCTTCGGTGGTCATTTCTACCTTTCTTTCGTGTGGGGATTAAACATTTCCGGATTGGACCGAGACTTGCCAAGCGGACTTGGTTTACTACCGGTAGACCGCCTGTCAAGTTTCGTACCATTTGGACATCGTTTGATACTCCAACGGTTAACCGAGGGACCGATAAGGCCTCGTGTGTGTTGCAGCCCAACACCCCTCCAATTTGGCCCAAAACCCACCAAAACCCTCTCCATCATCTAGAGCGTTCGATCACGATCGCGTGGCCGAAAACTGCACCTCATTTGGACTCTCCTAGCTCCCTCTACCTATAAATATGTGCTCCCCTCCCGAAATTCGCGGATGAACCCTAACCATCTTCCTCCTCGCGCCGCCGGACAACGTGCGCGCCGAGTCGGACATGTCCGGCTAGCCGCCGCCGCCACATGTCACGCCCCCGTTGGCCCGGCCGCAACCCCCGCCGAAGCCCGGGGCGGGCCCTCGTCGCTGCCTCCC
>NC_057806.1:492555352-492573544 GCF_018294505.1 Triticum aestivum
CCACCGCCCAACCTCGCCGCGGTCACTGCCCCTCGCCGGCCCGCTGCTCCTCCGGCCCCGCCGCGCTCGGATCCGGCGGGATCCGGCCGGATCCGCCTCCTCCGACCTCCCCGGCGCCGCCTCGCGCCCTCCTCCGGTGAAGCTCCGGCGAGTGCCTCGGTTTCCATGCGAAACCCTAGATCTGTTTTCAAAGGGTATATTTTCCCTAAGTCCCCGAAATTCTCAGATCCATATGCTCATGTTCATCGTGCCGTAACTTTGCAACCGTAGCTCCGGTTTGTGCATATAGCATATCAGAATGTTCGTCTCAAAGAGTACTTCATTTCATTCCATTGGATCATTTTCATTTGAGTTTATCTTGATGCCCGAAATGCTGTTAGAAGAGGGCTACTTGAGATAATTGTCAGATCTGCTGCTCCATTTAGCTATTTGTCATTTTTGCCATGATTATTGTGTACATGATATGCCCATGAGCTCTACATATGTTTTGTTAAGGGTTTTGCCATCTTTCCAGAGGTGCAACCCATGTATTTTTGTGATGTGTGTGGTGACTAGCACAAGCTTGCAAAGTGAGGCACTTGGTAATTCTGATTTCAGGGACTTAGCATTTCCACTAAGTCCTTGAGCTGTTTATCTCATATGGCCATATGTTCATGTTGTTTCCTAGTGATCCGTGCCTCTTTTGAGGATGATAAGTAAGGATGTTTTGTTAATAATGTAGTGCTCTATCCATCCATTTCTTTGTTTGCAATTATGGAGCACCCTAGCTTGAGTCAATCGAGCTCTAATTTTGCTACTTCGTGAATCTGGGCTGATTGTCTACTTGTTAGCGATTTTGCCGGGGATGTTGTAGTTGATCCGTGCATGCTATGCTATTGTTCTTGCCATGTCTATCTTGCATTTTGTGTATTCTTGATGGGTGTATGATTAGCTTGTCATGACTTGCTCCGTAGTGAGTGCATCGAGCTCGTAAACATGCCTACTTGATACCTGTTTCAGCATGCTCCAGTTTTCACTAAGTCTGTGATCTGATTATATTTTTGCCATGTTCACATGCTTGCAATTGTATTTTCTGATCCCTTTTGGCTCAAGGTCACTAAGGGACTTTTGTTAAGCTCTTTGAGTAGCTCCATTCCATGCTTTACTTTGCCATGTTCAGGTCCTGTAGCATGTAGTTTTGTTGCTCCGAAGAGTGCTATCTGATCTGAAATTCCAGACAAGTGCTAATTTCACCAAGTCTGAGATCTGTTTGCCATATGCATTTTTGCCATGCTTGTTTGAACCTGTTAATGGATGAATTGGCCGTAGCTCACTGCTAGACTTTTGTTAAGCATCCTGAATGCATACCTGCCATGTATTTTTATGCCATGTTTGGGTGCTGTAGCATGTTCATCTCATTGCATTTAGATGGCTACTTGCTGTAAATCGCAGAACGTGGTCATATTTGAATCGCTTGCCATTTCCAAACCGTAACTCCGATTCCAGCGTTCTTTATATCGTTTTCAAGCGATTTCATCTCATATTTCCAGTGGCACACTTGGATTTCCAAGTTGAGGCCAGGTTCATGCATTCTCCTTGTCAAATCTTGCATATTCATCCCGCATCGCATCCCGCATAGCATATCATCTTTGCATCATATCGTTTGAGTTTTGCACGTGGTTGATTGTGCCCTTGTTGCTTGTTTGTCTTGTTTGGGTAGAGCCGGGAGACGAGTTCGCTAACGAGGAGCCCGTTGAGTTTGCTTTCAAGGATCCAGTCAACTCTGACAACTTTGCAGGCAAGATGATCATACCCTCGGAATCACTACTATCTTTGCTTTGCTAGATGCTCACTCTTTTGCTATGCCAATGCTACGATGCCTACCACTTGCTTTCAAGCCTCCCAAATTGCCTTGTCAAACCTCTAACCCACCATGTCCTAGCAAACCGTTGATTGGCTATGTTACCGCTTTGCTCAGCCCCTCTTACAGCGTTGCTAGTTGCAGGTGAAGTTTGGAGACCGTTCCTTGTTGGAACATTATTTACTTGTTGGGATATCATTATATTATCTTGTTATCTTAATGCATCTATATACTTGGTAAAGGGTGGAAGGCTCGGCCTCTCTCCTAGTGTTTTGTTCCACTCTTGCCGCCCTAGTTTCCGTCATATCGGTGTTATGTTCCCGGATTTTGCGTTCCCTACGCGGTTGGGTTATAATGGGAACCCCTTGATAGTTCGCCTTGATTAAAGCTTTTCCAGCAATGCCCAACCTTGGTTTTACCTTTTGTGACCTAGCCTCTTTTTCCCTTGGGTTTCCGGAGTCCGAGGGTCATCTTATTTTAGCCACCCCTGGGCCAGTGCTCCTTTGAGTGTTGGCCCAAACTAGAGTCCTGTGCAGTGCCCCCTCGGGGAAACTCAAGGTTTGGTTTTAGTTGTATGGAGAGCTCATCTGAGTGTGCCCTGAGAACGAGATATGTGCAGCTCCTATCGGGATTTGTCGGCACATTCAGCCGGTGTTGCTTGTCTTGTTTTAACCTGTCGAAGTGTCTTGAAGAACCGAGATACAGAGTCTGATCGGAACGTCTCGGGAGGAGGTCTATTCCTTCGTTGACCATGAGAGCTTGTCATGGGCTAAGTTGGGACTCCCCTGCAGGGATTTGAACTTTCGAAAGCCGTGCCCGCGGTTACGGGCAGATGGGAATTTGTTAATGTCCGGTTGTAGATAACTTGAACCTTAATTTAATTAAAATGAATCAACCATGTGAGTTACCGTGATCGCCTCTTCTCGGCGGAGTCCGGGAAGTGGACACGGTGTTGGAGTAATGTTTGTGCAGGTTGTCCTCTAGTTTCTCGCTCGCGCTTTGCCTTTCTCTTCTCGCTCTCTTTTGCGAACAGGATAGCCACCATATATGCTAGTCGCTTGCTGCAGCTCCACATATATTGTTACCTTGCCATACCTATTAAGCTTAAATAGCCTTGATCCTGAGGGTGCGAGATTGCTGAGTCCCTGTGGCTCACAGATTACTATTACACCAGATGCAGGGCCTGATGATTTCGCTCCAGGTGACGCGCTCGAGCTCAAGTGGGAGTTCGACGAGGACTCTCAACGATACTATGTGTCTTTCCCTGATGATCAGTAGTGGTGCCCAGTTGGGGGTGATCGGGACCGTGTCGCATGTTGGGTTATCTTTTATTTTGGCGCCGTAGTCGGGCCATGAGTGTTTGGATGATTTAATGTTATTTATGTACTTGATTGACGTGGCGAGTGTAAGCCAACTATGTTATCTCCCCTTTTACCTTATATATATTACATGGGATGTTGTGATGATTGCCTAACTTGCGACATATGCCTTCAATGCGATTATGTCTCTAAGTCGTGCCTCGACACGTGGGAGCTATAGTCGCATCGAGGGAGTTACAAGTTGGTAATCAGAGCCTTCCTCGACCTTAGGAGCCCCATTGCTTGATCGTTATTAGTGGCCGAGTTGTGTCTAGAAAAATGTTTTGAGTCATTTAGGAATTATATATCAGAGAGTTTAGGAATTCTTTTTTACTTCCCAGTCTCCTCATCGCTCTGGTAAGGCATCCTGACGTAGAGTTTTGACTCTTCTCTTCTCAAATTTCACTAAATTTTTTTTAGGATCACGCGGGTATCTTGGAATCGTTCCGATGGTTTTATGACGAGAACATTGTCTTGGTGCCTCCTGTCAGGGGTTTTGTGGAAGTGTCCCAGGGAGTTGAGCTCTAAGGTGTTGTCGTCATAATTTTATCGTTGCAGATCTGGAATACCTGAGTTTAGTACGCCGACATCGAAAATCTCTTTTATGCAGTTCGATGGTGAGATAACCTCGACGCCACCTAGTACTGGGGCGGGAGTTCGGGAGTATCGCCATAACTTGTATAACGAATGCTTTTCGAAGGTTGAGGTAGATGGTTTCCGAAGTTTTCTCGGTTATGTGTTGAAGGATGGATACAACTGGATGTAGGATTTGCTAGATTTGGGTGAGATATTATGCTTCTCCTGTATCCCCAACACCTGATTGCATAACCGGAAAGGTTTGGGAGTTTCATAGGTGGGAATTCTCGTAGCTCTAGTTCTTCTTCCACGGATATTTGGTTTGAGATTGGGATTTATTACCGAGTATTCGTTCTTGATCCGTACCTTGTTGATTTATTTCTCTACCTAAATTCTAAGTGGCTTCTCAATTTATGGATATGTGACCATTTCAAGAGGAATGCATTCGTTCATTTTGTTCGGATGTGAAGACTATATGTTGCAATTTTCATTCCGTTGGATTCAGCTTCATTTATCTGTCTATGTGCTAACGGTGGTCAACCTCTTCAGGATGGCTCCCGCTAAGAGCACCAATCAGAATCAGAATCAAGATCCGCCACCACCTCCACCTCCTCTGGAGGCATGGCAAGCTGTGATGGCCGCAACCAATGCAAACACACAGTTGATCATGCAAATTCTCCAAGAGCGCAATCAAGGCAACCAAGGGAACCAAGGCAACAATCAGAATCACTTTGCTACACTCAACTAGTTCCTTGCTAACGGGCCAAAGACTTTCAGCAATTGTGTTGAGGCAACTGATGCTGACGATTGGCTCGTGGATCTGTGCAAGCATTTTGAGTGCAGTAACGTCAGGCCTGAGGACTTTGTCAAGTTCGCTTCCTTCCAACTCAAAGATCAAGCTGCAGAATGGTTCCAGCAGTACAAGGATTCCAGAGGTGGACGTGTGATCACTTGGGATGAATTCCGTCAAGATTTCAGAGCTCACCATATCCCTCAGAGCGTGGTTGAAAGCAAGCGTGAGGAATTCCGCAACCTGAAGCAAGGCTCTTTGTCTGTCTATGACTACAACAAGTTGTTCCAGAAGCTCGCCCGCTTTGCCAAGTAGGACATACCCGATGAGAAGAGCATGATATACCAGTTCAGGGGTGGTCTCAGAGAAGAAATTCAGCTAGCTCTTGTTCTCTTTGAGCCCTTGAGGTACGATGAGTTCTACAACATGGCATTGAAGCAAGAGGCCGCTCAACTGAGGTGTGATGCTTCCAAGAAGCGAGTCAGAGACACTACTCCTTCTTCCTCTACTCAAGTGGCCAAGCAGCAGAAGTATTGGCTTCCTCCTCCTCCATTCCGTCAGCCGTATCAGCAGAAGAGCAAAGGTGGCAGTGGATCTTCCCGCCCACCCAACCCTGGCTTTCAGAACAAGACTTCGTCTCAAGATCCAAGATCGAGTGCTCCGTACCACCGTCCGCTTTCAGAGGTCACGTGCAACAAGTGCCAACAGAAGGGTCACTATGCCAACAAGTGTCTCAACCAGAGGCGTCTTCCTCCTCCTCCTCCTGTGAGATCGGCAAGTACAGCTGTGGTCAAGCATAACCCCAAGCATGCCAAGGTCAACTTGATGAACGCAGCTCAGGCAGAGGACTCATCAGATGTCATCATGGGTAACCTTCCTGTTAACAATATCCCTGCAAAAGTTCTTTTTGACACTGGTGCATCGCATTGTTTCATTTCCAAACCTTTTGCATCGAAGTATGAGTGCGATTATCAGTATCTGCAAAATTCCTTGCAAATCGTGTCACTGGGCAAGCAAATGACAGCTAATTTCTGCGTCCCAGATATTACTATCACGTTGGGTGACTACAAATTTCTAGGTTCTCCTATTGTTCTGGGTGATTCGGATATTGATCTTATTCTCGGAATGGATTGGCTTTCTAAGCACAAGGCACATCTTGACTGTGCAGCCAGGCAGATTCAATTGACTCATTCGTCTGAGGATGTAATTGTCTTTGCCGCTCATGATTATACCATCCGTCTGTTTTCTATCAATGAGAAGGGTGAACTCGATGCCATCTCGCAAATTCCAGTCGTTTGCGAATATCAAGACGTCTTTCCAGAAGAGCTTCCAGGAATGCCTCCGCACCGGACAGTTGAATTCGTCATCAATCTTGAGCCTGGCACGGAACCTGTGTGCAAGCGTCCTTACAAGCTCGGACCTGAAGAGTTGAAGGTGATGAAGAAGCAACTCGATATTCAAGAGAGAATGGGTCTCATCTGGCCTAGTTCTTCTCCGTGGGGTTGTGGTGTTCTTTTTGTGAAGAAGAAGGATGGAACGGACCAACTTTGTGTTGATTACCGTCCATTGAACAAGAAGACCATCAAGAACAAATACCCAGTTCCCAACATCAACGAGCTGTTCGAACAACTCAAAGGTGCCCAAGTATTCTCCACTTGATCTCCGTATGGGTTATCATCAGTTTCGAATCCGTGAGCAAGATATTCCCAAGACGGCTTTCAGGACAAGCTATGGTTCATATGAATACACTGTCATGTCTTTTGGCCTCGTCAACGCTCCTCCGATGTTCTCTCGCATGATGAACTTCATCTTCAACGCCTACACCAATGACTTCGTTTTGGTCTATCTTGACGACATTCTGGTTTTCTCGAAGAACAAGGGAGATCATGCCAATCACTTGCGTTTGGTACTCGATAAGTTGAGGGAACACAAGTTCTATGCCAAGTTCTCCAAGTGCGAATTTTGGCTCGATGAGGTTGTTTATCTTGGTCATATCATCTCTGCCAAGGGCATTGCAGTAAATCCTGAGAAGGTGTGTGCAATTGTGAATTGGGAACCTCCTCAGAACGTGAAGCAACTACGTAGCTTCCTCGGTCTCGCAAGCTACTACCGAAGATTCGTTGAAAACTTTTCTAAGATCGCGAAGCCTCTCTCAAATCTTCTCCAGAAGCACGTCAAGTACGTTTGGTCTCCGGAGTGTGACATTGCTTTCAACACTTTGAAAGAGAAATTGATCACTGCTCCAGTTCTGACTCCGCCTGATGAATCCAAACCGTACGAGGTCTTTTGCGATGCCTCTCTCCAAGGTCTTGGCGCAGTATTGATGCAAGAGAAGAAAGTTGTTGCTTATACCTCTCGCCAGTTGAATCCCAATGAGAAGAACTACCCCACTCATGATCTCGAGTTGGCGGCAGTTGTGCATGCTCTTTTGACTTGGAGACATCTCTTATTGGGAAGAAAAGTGGACATCTTCACTGACAACAAGAGTCTCAAGTATATCTTCACTCAGCCTAATCTTAACCTCGGGCAAACTCGATGGGTCAAAATGATTCAAGAGTATAATCCGAGTATCGAGTATACTCCAGGCAAGGCCAATGTGATTGCTGACGCATTGAGCAGAAAAGCTTATTGCAACAGTCTGATTCTCAAGCCTTATCAACCCGAGCTTTGTGAAGCTTTCCTCAAACTTAACCTGCAAGTTGTTCCTCAAGGTTTCCTCGCCAACCTTCAAGTCTCTCCTACGTTGGAATACCAGATTCGCCAAGCCCAACTTCTTGATGCTATGGTGAAAAAGGTGAAGATTGGGATTGCCAAGAGTCAACCCAAGTACAAGTGCTACCGCCTTGATGACAAGGATACTCTCTTCTTCGAGGATCGTATTGTTGTGCCCAAAGGTGACCTCCGTAAAGTGATCATGAACGAGGCTCACAATTCTCTCCTCTCCATCCACCCTGGGAGCACGAAGATGTACCAGGACCTCAAGAACACTTATTGGTGGACTTGAATGAAGCGCGAGATTGCTCAATTCGTGAATGAATGTGATGTCTGCAGAAGAGTGAAGGCAGAACACCAAAGGCCAGCTGGTCTCCTCCAACCTCTTGCCCATTCCAGAATGGAAGTTTGACCACATTGAAATGGACTTCGTGACTAGGTTTCCAAAGTCCAAACGTGGCAATGATGCTATATTCGTTGTCATCAACAAACTCACCAAAGTGGCTCACTTTCTGCCTATCAAAGAGTCAATCACTGCAGCTCAATTGGTGGAACTCTATTCCTCTCGAATTGTCTCTCTGCACGGTATCCCACAATGTTGGGGAACGTTGCAGAAAACAAAAAAATTTCTATGGTTTCACCAAGATCCATCTATGAGTTCATCTAGCAACGAGTGATCGGATTGCATCTACATACCTTTGTAGATCACGCGCGGAAGTGTTCAAAGAATGGGGATGAGGAAGTCATACTCGACGTGATCCAAATCACCGGAGATCCTAGCGCCAAACGGACGGCACCTCCGCGTTCAACACACGTACGGTCAGCATGACGTCTCCTCCTTCTTGATCCAGCAAGGGGGAAGGAGAGGTTGATGAAGATCCAGCAGCACGACGGCGTGGTGGTGGATGCAGGGGTCACCGCAGTAGGGCTTCGCCGTTCTACTACGAGAGGGAGAGGTGTTGCAGGGGAGAGGGAGGCGCCAAGACTCAAGGGTGCGGCTTCCCCCTCCCTTCCCGCCTTTATATAGGCCCCCTAGGGGGTGCGCCGGCCCTAGGAGATGGGATCTGCTAGGGGGGGCGGCGGCCAAGGGGTGGAGTGCCCCCCAAGCCAGGTGGGGCGCCCCCACCCTAGGGTTCCCAACCCTAGGCGCATGGGGTGGGCCAAGGGGGGTGCACCAGCCCACTATGGGCTGGTTCCCCTCCCCACTTTGGCCCATGGGGCCCTCCGGGATGGGTGGCCCCACCCGGTGGACCCCCGGGACCCTTCCGGTGGTCCCGGTACAATACCGGTGACCCCCGAAACTCTCCCGATGGCCGAAACTGCACTTCCTATATATAATTCTTTAGCTCTGGACCATTCCGGAACTCCTCGTGACGTCCAGGATCTCATCCGGGACTCCGAACAACTTTCGGGTTATTGCATATTCATATCTCTACAACCCTAGCGTCACCGAACCTTAAGTGTGTAGACCCTACGGGTTCGGGAGACATGTAGACATGACCGAGATGGCTCTCCGGTCAATAACCAACAGCGGGATCTGGATACCCATGTTGGCTCCCACATGCTCCTCGATGATCTCATCGGATGAACCACGATGTCGAGGATTCAAGCAACCCCGTATACAATTCCCTTTGTCAATCGGTACGTTACTTGCCCGAGATTCGATCGTTGGTATCCCAATACCTCGTTCAATCTCGTTACCGGCAAGTCACTTTACTCGTACCGTAATGCATGATCCCGTGACCAGACACTTGGTCACTTTGAGCTCATTGTGATGATGCATTACCGAGTGGGCCCAGAGATACCTCTCCGTCATACGGAGTGACAAATCCCAGTCTTGATCCGTGTGAACCCAACAGACACTTTCGGAGATACCCGCAGTATACCTTTATAGTCACCCAGTTACGTTGTGACGTTCGGTACACCCAAAGCACTCCTACGGTATCCGGGAGTTACACGATCTCATGGTCTAAGGAAAAGATACTTGACATTGGAAAAACTCTAGCAAACGAACTATACGATCTTGTGCTATGTTTAGGATTGGGTCTTGTCCATCACATCATTCTCCTAATGATGTGATCCCGTTATCAATGACATCCCCATGTCCATAGCCAGGAAACCATGACTATCTGTTGATCAAGGAGCTAGTCAACTAGAGGCTCACTAGGGACACATTGTGGTCTATGTATTCACACATGTATTACGATTTCCGGATAATAAAATTATAGCATGAATAATAGACAATTATCATGAACAAGGAAATATAATAATAATCCTTTTATTATTGCCTCTAGGGCATATTTCCAACTGTCTCCCACTTGCACTAGAGTCAATAATCTAGTTACATTGTGATGAGTAGAACACCCATGGAATTCTGGTGTTGATCATGTTTTGCTCTAGGGAGAGGTTTAGTCAACGGATCTGCTACATTCAGGTTCGTATGTACTTTACAAATCTCTATGTCTCCATTTTGAACACTTTCACGAATGGGGTTGAAGCGACGCTTGATATGCCTGGTCTTCCTGTGAAACCTGGGCTCCTTGGCAAGGGCAATAGCTCCAGTGTTGTCACAGAAGAGAGTCATCGGGCCCGACGCATTGGGTATGACTCCTAGGTTGGTAATGAACTCCTTCACCCAGACTGCTTCGTGTGCTGCCTCCGAGGCTGCCATGTACTCCGCTTCACATGTAGATCCCGCCACAACGCTTTGCTTGCAACTGCACCAGCTTACTGCCCCACCATTCAAAATATACACGTATCCGGTTTGTGACTTAGAGTCATCCAGATCTGTGTCGAAGCTAGCATCGATGTAACCTTTTACGACGAGCTCTTCGTCACTTCCATAAATGAGAAACATTTCCTAAGTCCTTTTCAGGTACTTCAGGATATTCTTGACCGCTGTCCAGTGTTCCTTGCCGGGATTACTTTGGTACCTACCTACCAAACTTACGGCAAGGTTTACATCAGGTCTGGTACACATCATGGCATACATAATAGAACCTATGGCTGAGGCATAGGGGATGACACTCATCTCTTCTATATCTTCTACCGTGGTCGGACATTGAGCTGAGCTCAATTTCACACCTTGCAACACATGCAAGAACCCCTTCTTAGACTGATCCATATCGAACTTCTTCAATATCTTATCAAGGTATGTGCTTTGTGAAATACCTATGAGGCGTCTTGATCTATCTCTATAGATCTTGATGCCTAATATATAAGCAGCTTCTCCAAGGTCCTTCATTGAAAAACTCTTATTCAAGTAGGCCTTAATGCTGTCCAAAAGTTCTATATCATTTCCCATCAAAAGTATGTCATCTACATATAATATGAGAAATGCTACAGAGCTCCCACTCACTTTCTTGTAAACGCAGGCTTCTCCATAAGTCTGCATAAACCCAAACGTTATCAAAGCGAATGTTCCAACTCTGAGATGCTTGCACCAGCCCATAAATCGAGCGTTGGAGCTTGCACACCTTGTCAGCATTCTTAGGATCGACAAAACCTTCCAGCTGCATCATATACAGTTCTTCCTTAAGATAACCGTTAAGGAATGCCGTTTTGATGTCCATTTGCCATATCTCATAATCATAGTATGCGGCAATTGCTAACATGATTCGGACGGACTTCAGCTTTGCCACGGGAGAGAATGTCTCATCGTAGTCAACCCCTTATACTTGTCGATAACCCTTAGCGACAAGCCTAGATTTATAGATGGTCACATTACCATCCGCGTCTGTCTTCTTCTTAAAGATCCATTTATTTTCTATGGCTCGCCGATCATCGGGCAAGTCAGTCAAAGTCCATACTTCGTTTTCATACATGGATCCTATCTCGGATTTCATGGCTTCCAGCCATTTGTTGGAATCCGGGCCCGCCATCGCTTCTTCATAGCTCGAAGGTTCACCGTTGTCTAACAACATGATTCCAAGACAGGGTTGCCGTACCACTCTGGTGCGGAACATGTCCTTGTGGATCTTCGAAGTTTAGTAGGAGCTTGATCAGAAATATCTTGATCATCATCATTAACTTCCTCTCTAATTGGTGCAGGCACCACAGGAACATTTTCCTGAGCTGCGCTACTCTCTGCTTCAAGAGGCAGTACTTCATCAAGCTCTACTTTCCTCCCACTTACTTCTTTCGAGAGAAACTCTTTCTCTAGAAAGGATCCATTCTTGGCAACAAAGATCTTGCCTTCGGATCTGAGGTAGAAGGTATACCTAATAGTTTCTTTAGGGTATCCTATGAAGACGCATTTTTCTGACTTGGGTTCGAGCTTTTCAGGTTGAAGTTTCTTGACATAAGCATCGCATCCCCAAACTTTTAGAAACGACAGCTTAGGCTTCTTCCCAAACCATAATTCATACGGTGTCGTCTCAACGGATTTCGACGGAACCCTATTTAAAGTGAATGCGGCTCTAAAGCATAGCCCCAAAATGACAACGGTAAATCGGTAAGAGACATCATAGATTGCACCATATCCAATAGAGTGCGATTACGACGTTCGGACACACCATTACGCTGAGGTGTTCCAGGCGGCGTGAGTTGTGAAACTATTCCACATTTTCTTAAGTGTGTGCGAAATTCGTGACTCAAGTATTCTCCTCCACGATCTGATCCCAAAAACTTGATTTTTCTGTCACGTTGATTTTCAACCTCACTCTGAAATTCCTTGAACTTTTCAAAGGTTTCCGACTTGTGTTCCATTAAGTAGGCATACCCATATCTACTCAAGTCATCAGTGAGGGTGAGAACATAACGATAGCCACCACGAGCCTCAACACTCATTGGACCGCACACATCAGTATGTATGATTTCCAATAGGTTGGTTGCTCGCTCCATTGTTCCTGAGAACGGAGTCTTGGTCATCTTACCCATGAGGCATGGTTCGCACATGTCAAATGATTCGTAATCAAGAGACTCTAAAAGTCCATCTGCATGGAGCTTCTTCATGCGTTTGACACCTATGTGACCAAGGTGGCAGTGCCACAAGTATGTGGGACTATCATTATCAACCTTACATCTTTTGGTATTCACACTATGAATATGTGTAGCATTACGCTCGAGATTCATTAAGAATAAACCATTCACCATAGGAGCGTGACCATAAAACATATCTCTCATATAAATAGAACAACCATTATTCTCGGATTTAAATGAGTAGCCATCTCGAATTAAACGAGATCCTGATACAATGTTCATGCTCAAAGCTGGTACTAAATAACAATTATTGAGGTTTAAAACTAATCCCGTGGGTAAATGTAGAGGTAGTGTGCCGACGGCGATCACATCGACCTTGGAACCATTCCCGACGCACATCGTCACCTCGTTCTTCACCAGTCTCCGTTTATTCCGCAGCTCCTGCTTTGAGTTACAAATGTGAGCAACCGCACCGGTATCAAATACCCAGGAGCTACTACGGATACTGGTAAGGTACACATCAATTACATGTATATCACATATACCTTTTGTGTTGCCGGCCTTCTTGTCCGCTAAGTATTTGGGGCAGTTCTGCTTCTAGTGACCACTTTCCTTGCAATAAAAGCACTCAGTCTCAGGCTTGGGTCCATTCTTTAGCTTCTTCCCGGCAGCTTGCTTACCGGGCGCGGCAACTCCCTTGCCGTCCTTCTTGAAGTTCTTTTTACCCTTGCCTTTCTTGAACTTGGTGGTTTTATTGACCATCAACACTTGATGTTCCTTTTTGACTTCTACCTCTGCTGATTTCAGCATTCAAAATACCTCAGGAATGGTCTTTTCCATCCCCTGCATATTGAAGTTCATCACAAAGCTCTTGTAGCTCGGTGGAAGTGACTGAAGGATTCTGTCAATGACCACGTCATCCGGGAGATTAACTCCCAGCTGAGTTAAGCGGTTATGTAATCCAGACATAGTGAGTATGTGCTCACTGACAGAACTATTTTCCTCCATCTTACAGCTGAAGAACTTGTCGGAGACTTCATATCTCTCGACCCGGGCATGAGCTTGAAAAACCATTTTCAGCTCTTCGAACATCTCATATGCTCCGTGTCTCTCAAAACGCTTTTGGAGCCCCGGTTCTAAGCTGTAAAGCATGCCGCACTGAACGAGTGAGTAGTCATCAGCACGTGTCTGCCAAGCGTTCATAACGTCTTGGTTCTGTGGGATGGGTGCGTCACCTAGCGGTGCTTCTAGGACACAATCTTTCTTGGCAGCTATGAGGATGATCCTCAGGTTCTGGACCCAGTCCGTATAATTGCTGCCATCGTCTTTCAGCTTGGTTTTCTCTAGGAACGCGTTGAAGTTGAGGACAATGTGGACCATTTGATCTACAAGACATATTGTAAAGATTTTAGACTAAGTTCATGATAATTAAGTTCATCTAATCAAATTATATAATGAACTCCCACTTAGATAGACATCCCTCCCGTCATCTAAGTATAACATGATCCGAGTTAACTAGGCCGTGTCCGATCATCACGTGAGACGGACTAGTCAACATCGGTGAACATCTTCATGTTGATCGTATCTTCTATACGACTCATGCTCGACCTTTCGGTCTTCTGTGTTCCGAGGCCATGTCTGTACATGCTAGGCTCGTCAAGTCAACCTAAGTGTTTGCATGTGTAAATCTGTCTTACACTCGTTGTATGTGAACGTTGGAATCTATCACACCCGATCATCACGTGGTGCTTCGAAACAACGAACTGTCGCAACGGTGCACAGTTAGGGGAAACACTTTCTTGAAATTATTATGAGGGATCATCTTATTTACTACCGTCGTTCTAAGTAAACAAGATGCAAAAACATGATAAACATCACATGCAATCAAATAATAATAGTGACATGATATGGCCAATATCACATAGCTCCTTTGATCTCCATCTTGGGGCTCCATGATCATCTTGTCACCGGCATGACACCATGATCTCCATCATCATGATCTCCATCATCGTGTCTCCATGAAGTTTCTCGCCAACTATTACTTCTACTACTATGGCTAACACGTTTAGCAATAAAGTAAAGTAATTTACATGACGTTTCTCAATGACACGCAGGTCATACAAAAAATAAAGACAACTCCTATGGCTCCTGCCGGTTGTCATACTCATCGACATGCAAGTCGTGACTCCTATTACAAGAACATGATCTCATACATCACATATATATCATTCATCATTCATCACAACTTTGGCCATATCACATCACAAAGCACTTGCTGCAAAAACAAGTTAGACATCCTCTAATTGTTGTTGCAAGTTTTACGTGGCTGCAAAAGGGTTCTAGCAAGAACGTTTTCTTACCTACGTGAAAGCCACAACGTGATTTGTCAACTTCTATTTACCCTTCATAAGGACCCTTTTCATCGAATCCGCTCCAACTAAAGTGGGAGAGACAGACACCCGCTAGCCACCTCATGCAACTAGTGCATGTCAGTCGGTGGAACCAGTCTCACGTAAGCGTACATGTAAGGTCGGTCCGGGCTGCTTCATCCCACAATACCGCTGAAGCAAAATAAGACTAGTAGCGGCAAGAAAGTTGACAACATCTACGCCCACAACAAATTGTGTTCTACTCGTGCAAAGAGAACTACGCATAGACCTAGCTCATGATGCCACTGTTGGGGAACGTTGCAGAAAACAAAAAAAATTCTACGGTTTCACCAAGATCCATCTATGAGTTCATCTAGCAACGAGTGATCAAATTGCATCTACATACCTTTGTAGATCACGCGCGGAAGCGTTCAAAGAACGGGGATGAGGAAGTCGTACTCGACGTGATCCAAATCACCGGAGATCCTAGCGCCGAACGGATGGCACCTCCGCGTTCAACACACGCACGGTCAGCGTGACGTCTCCTCCTTCTTGATCTAGCAAGGGGGAAGGAGAGGTTGATGAAGATCCAGCAGCACGACGGTGTGGTGGTGGATGCAGGGGTCACCGCAGCAGGGCTTCGCCGTTCTACTACGAGAGGGAGAGGTGTTGCAGGGGAGAGGGAGGCGCCAAGACTCAAGGGTGCGGCTGCCCCCTCCCTCCCCCCTTTATATAGGCCCCCTAGGGGGTGCGCCGGCCCTAGGAGATGGGATCTCCTAGGGGGGGCGGTGGCCAAGGGGTGGAGTGCCCCCCAAGCCAGGTGGGGCGCCCCCCCACCCTAGGGTTCCCAACCCTAGGCGCATGGGGTGGGCCAAGGGGGGTGCACCAGCCCACTATGGGCTGGTTCCCCTCCCCACTATGGCCCATGGGGCCCTCCGGGATGGGTGGCCCCACCCGGTGGACCCCCGGGACCCTTCCGGTGGTCCTAGTACAATATCGGTGACCCCCGAAACTCTCCCGATGGCCGAAACTGCACTTCCTATATATAATTCTTCACCTCCGGACCATTCCGGAACTCCTCGTGACGTCCAGGATCTCATCCAGGACTCCGAACAACTTTCGGGTTACTGCATATTCATATATCTACAATCCTAGCGTCACCGAACCTTAAGTGTGTAGACCCTACGGGTTCGGGAGACATGTAGACATGACCGAGATGGCTCTCCGGTCAATAACCAACAGTGGGATCTGGATACCCATGTTGGCTCCCACATGCTCCTCGATGATCTCATCGGATGAACCATGATGTCGAGGATTCAAGCAACCCCGTATACAATTCCCTTTATCAATCGGTACGTTACTTGCCCGAGTTTCGATCGTCGGTATCCCAATACCTCGTTCAATCTCGTTACCGGCAAGTCACTTTACTCGTACCGTAATGCATGATCCCGTGACCAGACACTTGGTCACTCTGAGCTCATTGTGATGATGCATTACCGAGTGGGCCTAGAGATACCTCTCCGTCATACGGAGTGACAAATCCCAGTCTTGATCCGTGTCAACCCAACAGACACTTTCGGAGATACCCACAGTATACCTTTATAGTCACCCAGTTACGTTGTGACATTTGGTACACCCAAAGCACTCCTACGGTATCCGGGAGTTACACGATCTCATGGTCTAAGGAAAAGATACTTGACATTGGAAAAACTCTAGCAAACGAACTATACGATCTTGTGCTATGTTTAGGATTGGGTCTTGTCCATCACATCATTCTCCTAATGATGTGATCCCGTTATCAATGACATCCCCATGTCCATAGCCAGGAAACCATGACTATCTGTTGATCAACGAGCTAGTCAACTAGAGGCTCACTAGGGACACATTGTGGTCTGTATTCACACATGTATTACGATTTCCGGATAATAAAATTATAGCATGAATAATAGACAATTATCATGAACAAGGAAATATAATAATAATCCTTTTATTATTGCCTCTAGGGCATATTTCCAACACACAAGTGATCTCTTCAGACCGTGGCAGCATCTTTACCTCCAAGTTTTGGGATTCTTTTTAGAAGGCCATGGGCACCAACATCCGCTTCAATACAGCTTTCCATCCTCAAACTAGCGGTCAAGTCGAGCATGTCAACCAGATTCTTCAAGATATGCTCAGGGCTTGTGTGATCTCCTTCGGCATGAAGTGGGAGGATTGCCTTCCTTATGCTGAATTCTCCTACAACAACAGTTTTCAAGCAAGTTCGGGCAAGGCCCCATTTGAAATTCTGTATGGCAGGAAGTGGCCTACCCCTGTCAACTGGTCCGAAACCGGTGAACGTCAGCTTTTGGGAAATAACTTAATCACAGAGGCAGAGGAGATGTGCAAAGTCATTCGAGATAACATCAAAGCAGCCCAATCCCGCCAGAAGAGCTACTATGACAGTAAGCACCGTGATTTGGCTTTCGAGATCGGAGATCATGTTTACCTCCGCGTCTCTCCTATGAAAGGTACTCGCCGCTTCGGTATCAAAGGGAAGCTTGCCCCTAGATACGTGGGACCTTTCAAGATTGTTAGCAAGAGAGGCGATCTCGCCTATCAACTCGAGCTTCCTTCAAACTTTGCAAATGTTCATGACGTTTTCCATGTCTCTCAGCTCCGAAAGTGCTTCAAGACTCCTGACTGCACCATCAACTTTGAGGACATTGAGCTCCAAGAAGATCTCTCTTATCCTGAGCACCCAGTTGCTATTCTTGAAGAGACTGAATGCAAGACTCGCAACAAGTCAATCAAATTCCTCAAAGTCAAGTGGTCACACCATTCCGACCGTGAAGCTTCCTGGGAACGCGAGGATCACCTCCATTCTGAGTACCCGGCGTTCTTTCAGTCCTAGATCTCGGGACGAGATCCTTTCGTAGTGGTGCAGTGTTGTAACACCCCGGATATGACTTTCCCAATATGTACTCCAACTCTTGCAGTTTCCGGCCTTAAGTTATTTTATTTTCTCGGGTTCGGGTCTTTGTCTTTGTGTGTTGTTATCGTTGTCATGCATCTCATATCATGTCATCATTTGCATTGCATTTGCATACGTGTTCATCTCATGCATTCGAGCATTTTCCCCGTTGTCCGTTTTGCATTCCGGCGCTTCGTTCTCCTCCGGTGGTCATTTCTACCTTTCTTTCATGTGTGGGGATTAAACATTTCCGGATTGGACCGAGACTTTCCGAGCGGCCTTGGTTTACTACCGGTAGACCGCGTGTCAAGTTTCGTACCATTTGGACTTCGTTTGATACTCCAACGGTTAACCGAGGGACCGATAAGGCCTCGTGTGTGTTGCAGCCCAACACCCCTCCAATTTGGCCCAAAACCCACCAAAACCCTCTCCATCATCTAGAGCGTTCGATCATGATCGCGTGGCCGAAAACCGCACCTCATTTGGATTCTCCTAGCTCCCTCTACCTATAAATATGTGCTCCCCTCCCGAAATTCGCGGATGAACCCTAACCATCTTCCTCCTCGCGCTGCCGCACAACGTGTGCGCCGAGTCGGACATGTCCGGCTAGCCGCCGCCACCATGTGTCACGCCCCCATTGGCCCGGCCGCAACCCCCGCCGCCGGCCCGCCGAA
>NC_057806.1:492573954-492581287 GCF_018294505.1 Triticum aestivum
CACCGCCTCCTGGACCGCGTCCCCGCGCCCGCGCCGCCCGAGGAGCTGCCGCGCGCCGCCCGCGCCGGCCGGTCGCTCCGCCGCGCCGCCGGTAGCATATAAAAATGTTTGTCTCAAAGAGTACATCATTTCATTCCATTGCATCATTTTCATTTGAGTTCATCTTGATGCCCGAAATGCTGTTAGAAGAGGGCTACTTGAGATAATTGTCAGATCTGCTGCTCCATTTAGCTATTTGTCATTTTTGCCATGATTATTGTGTGCATGATATGCCCATGAGCTCTACATATGTTTTGTTAAGGGTTTTGCCATCTTTCCAGAGGTGCAACCCATGTATTTTTGTGATGTGTGTGGTGACTAGCACAAGCTTGCAAAGTGAGGCACTTGGTAATTCTGATTTCAGGGACTTTGCATTTCCACTAAGTCCTTGATCTGTTTATCTCATATGGCCATATGTTCATGTTGTTTCCTAGTGATCCGTGCCTCTTTTGAGGATGATCAGTAAGGATGTTTTGTTAATGTTATAGTGCTCTATCCATCCATGTCTTTGTTTGCAATTATGGAGCACCCTAGCTTGAGTCAATCGAGCTCTACTTTTGCTACTTCGTGAATCTGGGCTGATTGTCTACTTGTTAGCGATTTTGCCGGGGATGTTGTAGTTGATCCGTGCATGCTATGCTATTGTTCTTGCCATGTCTAGCTTGCATTTTGTGTATTCTTGATGGGTGTATGCTTAGCTTGTCATGACTTGCTCCGTAGTGAGTGCATCGAGCTCGTAAACATGCCTACTTGATACCTGTTTCAGCTTGCTCCAGTTTTCACTAAGTCTGTGATCTGATTATGTTTTTGCCATGTTCACATGCTTGCAATTGTATTTTCTGATCCCTTTTGGCTCAAGGTCACTAAGGGACTTTTGTTAAGCTCTTTTAGTATCTCCATGCCATGCTTTACTTTGCCATGTTCAGGTCCTGTAGCATGTAGTTTTGTTGCTCCGAAGAGTGCTATCTGATCTGAAATTCCAGACAAGTGTTAATTTCACTAAGTCTGAGATCTGTTTGACATATGCATTTTTGCCAAGCTTGTTTGAACCTGTTAATGGATGAATTGGCCGTAGCTCAGTGCCAGACTTTTGTTAAGCATCATGAATGCATCCCTGCCATGTATTTTTATGCCATGTTTGGGTGCTGTAGCATGTTCATCTCATTGCATTTAGATGGCTACTTGTTGTAAATCGCAGAACATGGTCATATTTGAATCGCTTGCCATTTCCAAACTGTAACTCCAATTCCGGCGTTCTTTATATCGTTTTCAAGCGATTTCATCTCATCTTTCCAGTGGCACACTTGGATTTCTGAGTTGAGGCCAGGTTCATGCATTCCTTGTCAAATCTTGCATATGCATCCCGCATCGCATCCCGCATAGCATATCATCTTTGCATCATATCGTTTGAGCTTTGCACGTGGTTGATTGTGCCCTTGTTGCTTGTTTGTCTTATTTGGGTAGAGCCGGGAGACGAGTTCGCTAACGAGGAGCCCGTTGAGTTTGCTTTCGAGGATCCAGTCAACTCTGACAACTTTGCAGGCAAGATGATCATACCCTCGAAATCACTACTATCTTTGCTTTGCTAGATGCTCGCTCTTTTGCTATGCCAATGCTACGATGCCTACCACTTGCTTTCAAGCCTCCCAAATTGCCTTGTCAAACCTCTAACCCACCATGTCCTAGCAAACCATTGATTGGCTATGTTACCGCTTTGCTCAGCCCCTCTTACAGCGTTGCTAGATGCAGGTGAAGTTTGGAGACCGTTCCTTGTTAGAACATTATTTATTTGTTGGGATATCATTATATTATCTTGTTATCTTAATGCGTCTATATACTTGGTAAAGGGTGGAAGGCTCGGCCTCTCGCCTATTGTTTTGTTCAACTCTTGCCACCCTAGTTTCCGTCATATCGGTGTTATGTTCCCAGATTTTGCGTTCCTTACGCGGTTGGGTTATAATGGGAACCCCTTGATAGTTCGCCTTGATTAAAGCTTTTCCAGCAATGCCCAACCTTGGTTTTACCTTTTGTCACCTAGCCTCTTTTTCCCTTGGGTTTCCGGAGCCCGAGGGTCATCTTATTTTAGCCCCCCCCTGGGCCAGTGCTCCTCTGAGTGTTGGTCCAAACTAGAGTCCTGTCCAGCGCCCCCTCGGGGAAACTTGAGGTTTGGTTTTAGTTGTATGGAGAGATCATCTGAGTGTGCCCTGAGAATGAGATATGTGTAGCTCCTATCGGGATTTTTCGGCACATTCGGGCGGTGTTGCTGGTCTTGTTTTAACCTGTCGAAGTGTCTTGAAGAACCGAGATACCGAGTCTGATCGGAACGTCTCGGGAGGAGGTCTATTCCTTCGTTGACCGTGAGAGCTTGTCATGGGCTAAGTTGGGACTCCCCTGCAGGGATTTAAACTTTCGAAAGCCGTGCCTGCGGTTATGGGCAGATGGGAATTTGTTAATGTCCGGTTGTAGATAACTTGAACGTTAATTTAATTAAAATGAATCAACCGTGTGAGTTACCGTGATGGCCTCTTCTCGGCGGAGTCCGGGAAGTGGACACGGTGTTGGAGTAATGTTTGCGCAGGTTGTCCTCTAGTTTCTCGCTCACGCTTTGCCTTTCTCTTCTTGCTCTCTTTTGCGAACATGATAGCCACCATATATGCTAGTCGCTTGCTGCAGCTCCACATATATTGTTACCTTGCCATACCTATTAAGCTTAAATAGTCTTGATCGCGAGGGTGCGAGATTGCTGAGTCCCTGTGGCTCACATATTACTATTACACCAGATGCAGGGCCTGAGATTCCGCTCCAGGTGACGCGCTCGAGCTCAAGTGGGAGTTCGACGAGGACTCTCAATGATACTATGTGTCTTTCCCTGATGATCAGTAGTGGTGCCCAGTTGGGGGTGATCAGGACCGTGTCGCATGTTGGGTTATCTTTTATTTTGGCGCCGTAGTCGGGCCATGAGTGTTTGGATGATGTAATGTTATTTATGTACTTGATTGACGTGGCGAGTGTAAGCCAACTATGTTATCTCCCCTTTTACCTTATATATATTACATGGGATGTTGTGATGATTGCCTAACTTGCGACATATGCCTTCAATGCGATTATGTCTCTAAGTCGTGCCTCGACACGTGGGAGCTATAGTCGCATCGAGGGAGTTACAAGTTGGTAATTAGAGCCTTCCCCGACCTTAGGAGCCCCATTGCTTGATCGTTATTAGCGGCCGAGTTGTGTCTAGAAAAATGTTTTGAGTCATTTAGGAATTATATATCAGAGAGTTTAGGAATTCTTTTTACTTCCTAGTCTCCTCATCTCTCTGGTAAGGCATCCTGACGTAGAGTTTTGACTCTTCTGTTCTCAAATTTCACTAAATTTTTTTTAGGATCACGTGGGTATCTTGAAATCGTTCCGATGGTTTTATGACGAGAACATTGTCTTGGTGCCTCCTGTCAGGGGTTTTGTGGAAGTGTCCCGGGGAGTTGAGCTCCGAGGTGTTGTCGTCACAATTTTATCGTTGCAGTTCTGGAATACCTGAGTTTAGTTTCGCCGACATCGAAAATCTCTTTTGTGCAGTTGTTGGTGAGATAACCTCGACGCCACCCAATACTGGGGTGGGAGTTCGGGAGTATTTCAATAACTCGTATAACGGATGCTTTTCGAAGGTTGAGGTAGACGATTTCCGAAGGTTTCTTGGTTATGTGTTGAAGGATGGATACAACTGGATGTAGGATTTGCTAGTTTTGGGTGAGATATTATGCTTCCCCTGTATCCCCAACACCCGATTGCATAACCGGGAAAATTTCGGGAGTTTATAAGTGGGAATTCAAGTAGCTCTTAGGATATCTTTCCGACAGATGTATGATTTGAAATTGGGGTTCGACGTCTAGTGGTCCGCCTATTCACGGTTGGTTTTACAGTGGTCTCGTTGTGTCTTAAAGAGTCCTTGGCGATGCCGACTCGGGGATGCTTCGTATGTCATGTGCACTGCCTTGTACATGATGGTGCTGTACGATCGAGCCCGTGTAGGCCCCACCACGAAAACTTCGGACGAAATCTCTATCATATGTTTGTTCCGGCTTATTCCGCAAGCCAATCCTTTGTTTTGTTTTGAGTTGTGGTATTCGAGTTGCTTCAATGTCAAGTGTTGATTCCATACCTTCCCCATATGGTGTTCTCATACTCCGATGTGAATGACAATCCTTCTTGATCATAGATTGTCTTTCCAATCCTTTTCAACCGGTGTGCTTCTCTTCAAGCGGATCCGTCCATTTTCAACATTCGCAAGATTCAATCTAAGCTCTCAATGTTGTTCGTTTCATCCATCCCAAGTTGCCTTTGTTTTCCCACCCTCCCTCCCTTTGTTTCTTCAAGGACTCAGATTTCTTAATCAAGTATCCTTTTATTCATGTGAAGTCTCTCCATTCTTTTCCTTCATGTTCTTATCCGGTGTTTCTCATGAAGATTCTAATGGAGCTTCAAGCTCATCATTCTTCGTTCTTTTCTTCTCTGGTGGATTCAATTCAAGCTTTGTATTAAGCATAGTCTTTTCATTTTGCCCAATGCTTTTCGTATGACCGGTGCTCCTCATTATCATTCCCTGCTTGCTATTCAATTTTTTGGAGTGCTGAAGATATCTCGAGATTCATGTTTCCACTATGCATTCGATCAATCTATTCCAATGTTGTTATCTCATTCAAGCCATTTATTTCAACCGGTGCAATCTCTCTTTTCAAGCAATCGTTCAAGGGTTTTTCTTTTGAGTGGGCCCATAACCCACAGGTCTTTTTCCAGGATCTTACCTGACTCTTCTAATTTTACCGGAATTATTCTCAAATTCATTTCAAAGTTGATGTAAGAATGATTTGGCATCAATCAAATGTCTTTCTACAAAATCTTTAAAATTCTTTTCATCGGTTGGCTCAACTTTTAAATTCGTCATCCCGGAGTACCTCAAAATTCATGGTGGTGTTTCCCATTGTTATTCTCTGCTTTTGAAGACCGAAGACGAGTTTTCCCTTTAATCTTGTTTTTTTCTATCAAAGATTCATGGTTCTAGCGTTATGCCATCCTCTCATAATTGTTTTCGATTGTGAGATTTCTTTTCACCTATCCGGAGCAATTCAGGAGTCTTTTCAGTTTGATCATCCAGAGTCCATCATCTCAGATTTATTCATTCCAGCTTTCAGCTCTCGTTCTCTAAATCTTACCGGAGGTTCGTTGAAGACCTTCTCAAGTTTACGCTATATCTATCTTAATCCTTTCCACGAGAATAAGTAGTATGCAAAAAATCCGTTGCTTGTCATCAATTTAAATTGGTGAAGGATAAGCATAATGTAATTCTTATTTTTGTTTCATTGACTAAAATTCAACCCCTTATTCCGGAGCCTCATCAGAATTCTCGGTTTCAATTGTTTCATCTTCTCTTCCCGCAATTCCAAGCTCTCTCAATTATATCATCGCGAAGCTCCATCTAAATCATTGCAAGGATTCACCTTGTGTTTTCAATTTCTCTTTCTTTTCATTCCTTTGTTTACCGGAGTTCTTCATGGAGGTTCTACATGATGGTTCATCAAGGATTTAATTCCTTCTCGAAGTGTTCATCAAATTTCTTTTCAGAGGAGCTCAAGCTTTCTTCATATTGTAATCCGGAGTGCAATTCTTTCTACTGTCTCATTGGAGGTGGTAGTAGGTCATTCTTGATACTTTGAGTTCATATTTCATGAATCACATGTTGTTAAGAATGAGGTATTTTAAATCCATCTACCTCTTCGTTGGAGTTATCTTGGGTTATATTCCACCTAAAGCCTTCCCTAAGGATTTTTGCTAATTATGGTGCTTATAAGTGACCCAAGTTCTTCATCTATCCTTCCGGTGAAATATTTTATCCTTTCCTTGGTCATATCAATCCAATCAAATCTTTTCCGTGAGTGGCAAGTTGTCACCTCATAATGTTGAGATGCCTTCTATAAGCCCACTTCAAGCTTGTCCTTCCGTTGTTGGTGTTCCAACAACTCCGTTCGACCATTCTCCTAAGGATGCCTTTTCAAGCTCAATTGCGGCACAACTTGGCATTTTCTTCCCCATTCTTTTATTTCAATTATCTATCTTTTATTTCTTCTTTTTGGAGGCATTGTGATGTTGCTCTCTTCAACCCATCTTCTTGTTTTGTCAGGATCATGTTCTTTTCTTGGTTTATCCATTTAACCGGAGTGTTGTGTCCTCTGCTCAAGTTCTTTCCATCTTATCAAGTTTCATATCACTTTTCAACCGGAGTGCTGTCCGAATTTGTTCTTCCTTGTTCCTCTTTCATAACAGAGTGCTTTCAACTTTTCCATCTCCATTGTATTCTTTTCTCGAAATGGCTTAACCTTTTCAAGGTTCTTTGGTTTCACTCGTTTGTCAAAGAAGCAACTTAGTTTTACCTCTTCTCTTTCTTTTCTGTTGTTCCTCCGGTGCCATTCTAGATCTCGGGACGAGATCCTCTCGTAGTGGTGTAGTGTTGTAACGCCCCGAGACCGATGTGCCAGGTGTCCTCCAGTTATTCACTGTTGTTGCCTTGTTATTGCTTGCGTGTCATGCATTGCATATCATGTCATCATGTGCATTTCATTTGCATACATGTTCGTCTCTTGCATCTGAGCATTTTCCCCGTTGTCCGTTTTGCAATCCGGCGCTCCTATGTCATCCGGTGTCCCTTTCTACCTCTTTTTGTGTGCGGGTGTTAAACGTTTTCAGATTGGACCGAGACTTGTCATGCGGCATTGGTTTACTACCGGTAGACCTCCTGTCAAGTTTCGTACCATTTGGACTTCGTTTGATACTCCAACGGTTAACCGAGGGATCGAAAAGGCCTCATGTGTTTTGCAGCCCAACACCCTTCCAGACTGGCCCAAAACCCACCTAAGACCTCTCTATCTTCTAGAGCGTTCGATCACGATCGCGTGGCTGCAAACCGCACCTCATTTGGAGCTTCCTAGCTCCCTCTATCTATATATATGTGGCCTCCCCCAAAAAATTCGCGGATGAAACCCTAGCCATCTTCCTCCTCCCACAGCCAGACATGTCCGTCCCGCCGCCGGACGTGTCCACCGCCACCGCCACTGCCACCTCACCCAGACCAATCCGGAGCCGCCACCTCAGCATCTCCGCCGCCGCAACCAACCACCATCCGCCACCTGTCGCCGCCACTCTCCTCCGCCACCGCGCCTCACCAGCCGGCCCGCCAGGGCCCGCGCGGGGCCCTCCGGGCCACGCCTCCCGTGCGCCCGAAGCCGCGCCACCGCTCCTTCGCGGC
>NC_057806.1:492581805-492592016 GCF_018294505.1 Triticum aestivum
GTGCGCCGGCGCCCTGCTCCGTCCGCCGGTGGCGAGCCTCGCCAGACTGCGCCGCCGCCCGTCGGCCACCACCGCCGCCTCGGTTTCGCCGCCGCCACCTAGCTTCACCGTCATGTGCGCCACCTCGACTTCCGTGCTGCGCCACCGGAGCTGCCTCAACGCCTCCCCGCCGACCATCGCCGCCCCGGCGAACTTCCTCCGCGGCCCCGAGCCCCGGACGCCGTCGTCGCCAACTTCGGTGAACAGGAGTTCCGCCGCCGCCTCGGGAAACGTGCCAGATCTCAGATCTGGAATTTCCCCGGTTGACTTTTCCCTCCGAACCCTAATCTTTTGGCATATTTCCCCGCATCATAACTCTGCATTCGTAGCTCCGATTCGTGCGTGTAGCATATCAAAATGTTCGTCTCGATGAGTACATCATTTCATCTCATTGCATCATTTTCATTTGAGCTCATCTTGATGCCTGAAATGCTGTTGGAAGAGGGCTATGCGATGATTTTGTCAGATCTGTTTCAACAAATAGCCTTTTGTCATTTTTTCCATGATTAATGTGTGCATGCTATGATCCTGAGCTCTACATGTGTTTTGTTATATGCCATGCCATCTTTACAGGGGTGTATGCCATGTATTTTTGTGATATTCGTGGTGACTACCACAAGCTTGCAAAGTAGCGTAATCGTTGATGCTGATTTCAGGTACTTAGAATTTCACTAGGTCCTTGTCCTGATATTGTTTTTATGCCATATGTTCATGTTGTTTCCTAGTGATTTGTGCCTCTTTTGAGGATGATCAGTAAGGATGTTTTGTTAAAATTGTGGTGCTCTATCCATCCATGTCTTTGTTTGCATTTATGGAGCACCCTAGTTTGAGTCAATCGAGCTCTACTTTTGCTATAAGATGTTCCTGGCAGATCGTTGACATGATTAGCGATTTTGCCAAGCTTGTTGTTGTCGATCCATGCATGCTATGTTGTTGGTCTTGCCATGTCTAGCTTCTATGCCATGTCTTATTGATGGGTGTATGCTTAGTTTGTCATGCCATGCTTTGTAGTGAGTGCATCGAGCTCGTAAACATGCCTACTCGTTAACTGTTTTGCATGCTCCAGTTTTTCACTAAGTTTGAATCTGTTTATGTTTTTGCTATGTTCACATGCTTGCAATTGTATTTTCTGATCCCTTTTGGCTCAAGGTCACTAAGGGACTTTTGTTAAGTGCTTTGAGTAGCTTCATGCCATGCCTTGCCTTGCCATATTATGTTCTTGTAGCATGTAGATTTCACTAAGTTTGAAACCTGTTATCATTTGCACTTTTGCCATGCTTGTTTGAGCTTGCTATTGAGTGAATTAGCCGTAGCTCAGTGTTCATCTTTAGTCAAGCATCTTGAGAGGATCCCTGCCATGTATCTTGTTGACATGTTTGAGTGCTGTAGCATATTTATCTTGATGCATTTAGTTGGTCACTTGCTGATTATCGCAGACCGGTGCCATATTTGTTTTGCTTGCCATTTCGAAGCCGTGCATCCGATTCCGGTGATCTTTATATCCCTTTCAACCGAAATCACCTCACCTTTCCAGTGGCACTCTTGGATTTCCAAGTTGAGGCCAGGTTCAATCATTCCTTTCCAAATCATGCATATGCATCACATACCGCATCTCGCATATCATACCATGTTCGTGTGTTGGTTGTTTACTATGTTGTGTGCTTCTTTCGGGTGTTGCTTCTTGGGGTTGGTTCCGAGAACGTCGCGTTTGTGAGGACCTGTTCGACTACGTCCGTTTGTCTTCTTCATGGACTCGTTCTTCTTCCTTGCGGGATTTCAGGCAAGATGACCATACCCTCGAAATCACTTCTATCTTTGCTTGCTAGATGCTCGCTCTTTTGCTATGCCTATGCTGCGATACCTACCACTTGCTTATCATGCCTCCCATATTGTTGAACCAAGCCTCTAACCCACCTTGTCCTAGCAAACCGTTGTTTGGCTATGTTACCCCTTTGCTCAGCCCCTCTTATAGCGTTGTTAGTTGCAGGTGAAGATTTGGAGTTGTTCCTCGTTGGAACATGGATATTTTGTTGGGATATCACAATATCTCTTATTTAATTAACGCATCTATATACTTGGTAAAGGGTTGAAGGCTTGGCCTTATGCCTGGTGTTTTGTTCCACTCTTGCCGCCCTAGTTTCTGTCATATCGGTGTTATGTTCCCGGATTTTGCGTTCCTTACGCGGTTGGGTTATAATGGGAACCCCTTAACAGTTTGCCTTGAATAAAACTCCTCCAGCAAGGCCCAACATTGGTTTTACCATTCGCCACCTAGCCTTTTCTTTCCCTTGGGTTCTGCAGACTCAAGGGTCATCTTTATTTAAACCCCCGAGCTAGTGCTCCTCTGAGTGTTGGTCCAACCTATCAGTTGTCGGTGGCCACCAGGGGCAACTCTGGGCTGGCCTACCGGAACCTTGGACAATCCGGTGTGCCCTAAGAACGAGATATGTGCAGCTCCTATCGGGATTTGTCGGCACATTCGGGTGGCTTTGCTAGACTTGTTTTACCATTGTCGAGGATGTCTTGTAACCCGGATGCCGAGCCTGATCGGATTGTCTTGGGAGAAGGAATATCCTTCGTTGACCATGAGAGCTTGTGATGGGCTAAGTTGGGACACCCCTCCAGGGTTTCGAACTTTCGAAAGCCGTGCCCGCGGTTATGGGCAGATGGGAATTTGTTAATGTCCGGTTGTAGAAAACCTGAAGTTGATCCTAATTAAAATACATCCACCCCGTGTGTAACCGTGATGGTCTCTTCTCGGCGGAGTCCGGGAAGTGAACACGGTGTTGGAGTTATGCTTGACGTAGGTTGCTCTAGGATCACTTCTTGATCATAGTTTCTCGAACGTGCTTTGCCTCCTCTTCTCGCTCTCTTTTGCGTATGTTAGCCACCATATATGCTAGTCACTTGCTGCAGCTCCACCTCATACCTTTTACCTTACCTATAAGCTTAAATAGTCTTGATCATGAGGGTGCGAGATTGCTGAGTCCCCATGACTCACAGATACTTCCAAACCAGCTTGCAGGTGCCGTTGAACCATGCAGATGACGCAACCAAGCTCAAGGAGGAGCTCGATGAAGATCTTCCCCTTTGTGTTGTTTCGTTCTAGTTGATCAGTAGTGGAGCCCAGTCGGGACGATCGGAGATTTATGTAGCATTTGAGGTAGTCTCTTTTATTTTGGTTCCATAGTCGGACCTTGATTGTATCTGGATGATGTAATGCTTTATTCATGTATTGTGTGAAGTGGCGATTGTAAGCCAACTATGTATCTCTTTCCCTTATGTATTACATGGGTTTTGTGAAGATTACCTCACTTGCGACATTGCTTTCAATGCGGTTATGCCTCTAAGTCGTGCTTCGACACGTGGGAGATATAGCCGCATCGAGGGCGTTACACTCACACCCCACCAGATCTACCTTCCGCACCTTGGAACCCCCAACTGCCAACTCACCACTTCACCGGAGCCGCTTCAACGACTGGCTTGTCCACCGCTCCAGATCTCCTTGGCCGCCGTCATGGTCCACCGCACCGGATCTGCTTAACCGGCATTGTCGTCCACCACAACGTAGGCCCTTCACTGACTCCCTTGTCCGCCCCTTCGCTGGCCCTTCATACAAGCCCTCGTCCGCCCCAACAGATCTGCCTCACCGAAAGCACTGTACAACGCGCCCGCCGAAGCCTTCATCCACTGCACCGGACCCGCTCCACGGACGCCATATTCAACTCCACCGGCCCTGCTTTACCGACGCCGCAGCCTCATCAGGTTATTTTGATTTGTACTCCTTTCAGTTTTTCTCTTTATCGTGCAACTGTTCACTTACCACAGATGAGCTTTCTTGTATGTCGACAGGCACCGCAACCGTAGCACCGGAGCCGCTTCAGCGACGGCCACAGCCGGTCCAAACTCAACCGCAACACGAGCACCATCGACGATCCTTAGCTATCAAGTATGACAATGATACCCATACGCCGCCGAGAATCAGGTACTATTATCCAACGGCCGGCGCCTACGTTCACTTTTCTAGCATAAGCAGCGCACCTTTGAATTTCTTCAGGGCATCATTCAGTTTTTCATGAGACGCATTATTCTGCTTGCACCTGTAGGGCCATACTTCTGGCAGTGAACATGTTACATGTGCTAAATTACATACCAGTGCACATATAGTTAATATGCTTTAGTTTTGTTCTGATGCCACCTGTTGGTTCCATCAGACTGCTTAATGTTCTCTATGCTTAATTACACATCAGCAAAATAGCATGTGGTTCTGCTGCTTTTTGTTCGTTTTACCCTACATTTTCTGATGCTAGCTATTACATCACTGCTCCGAGCCTCTGTTCATTACTTGTTTGTGTGTTCTTGATCTTCCCAAGTTGCATGACTAATTTGATGCTTCTATTAATTATGGAGCTGCCAACCCCATCAAGCAAAATATTTGTTCTTTTGGGGCTGGCACCTCGAACAAGCATAAAAATATAGGGAAGCAGATATACTCCCTCCGATTCTATTTACTCTGCACATAACTCTTGACCCGCATACCAAGGAGGGCACTGGTTTAATTTTTCTGGACTAATTTGCCAATTAATTAGGGCAGAGGCGGATGGGGCAGGGCACAAAAGGAAACCAGCGCTAGGAATCGGCAGCACGCAGACTGATACGAGAAAACTGAGAAAAAGTTATACGCAAAGTAAAAAGAATCGGAGGGAGTATTGTCGTATATGCACACACCCTTCTTTGATTAGTTTAGATGAACCATTGATGATCAATTCGGACCCGTGCATGCGATTAAAATTAATTTTACCTAAATAGATGGTGCAGAATAAACTACACCAACTAGATTTGCAACCACAGGATGCTGACGATATCTTCAAAGAACATTGCAACAGCAGCTAGGCTTCACAGCAACATATGGTAAGCCAGTGTGTTTTAGTACATGTGAAATGTAATGCGAGTGGGCTGCTTTATTGGCTTGTGCCCTCAACGTGTAATCCTACCGAATTACAAATAGTTCAGTTGTCTGCTTTGCTGTATTGCTTGATTCAAATGCTTATTTGTTGTTACGCTATACCTGAGTTGGCCAATATGTCAGCAGTGCCTGCTGTACTATTGTAAAGAAATGCATGCCTATTTCATTTGAGTCCTTTACTTTTCCTCTCAACTTCATCACAAGACTGTCTTCGTAGTTTATATGAGGCCACACTGTTAAGTGCTTTCTCAGATTATTTCAACTGCTTAGATGCCTTGGCAACTTAAATATAGCGGCTGTACACTCCCTTTCAACTAGGGATGTTAACTGGGTCCGGTTTAATCCCGATTAAAGTCCACTAGTGGTATGATAGTTCAAAAGAGTTTTTGTTTTTTTGAGGAAAATGAACTAGGGAGGTAGAAAAAACTAACTAGATGGGACTGGCGGATTTCGTTTATTTGCCACTTACATGCCTAGTTTCATCTTACCATTTTAATTTCTTTTCGGCTGATGCTGCTTCGAACCATTTAAATATAGTTTGCCATGCTCGGCAATAATTCGTCCGTCGTTTACCATGTAAGCTTACTGCCTGGATCATACGATAACTATCTCTTACTGATGTCCAGCGGAAACCTTTCAGGATGTCGTTCACACTAGGACACAATGTACAACCCCAGAATCTATTTGTGGAAGCAGTGCGCCATCCATGTTACCAGATGGTAGCAGTTCAGAGGCAACACCGCCGGAGAGCAGTCTGAGTACATATATTATAGTGCTTGAGGCTCTACTAGAGGCAGAAAGAGATGGTGTGGCTGCCATGAATGAGGTAATCTTTATCTTGAGGCTGAAAATTACGGAATTAGCGGCACACATTATGCAAGCAACCCAAGAATTGGAGGAAGTAAGAATGTTGCATTTGAAGATGGAGGAGGTCCTGCTGTTTCTGCTATCTGAAGCCCAAGATAATCCCGGTTCTTCTTTAGATACTAGTTGAAATTTTCATTAGATTATTGTACTTGCATGTTGTGTCATGTCTCTGAATGGATTATGTTGCAAGACCCCCTATGTTGTCCATGTGTTGTAATGATCTGAACTGTTTTTCGTGTGAGCATATTGTATTGGATGAAATAACTGTTTGACTCAGAGTGTATCCAACCTACTGAATCCGAAGATCACGGCATTTCTAAATCATAATCATATATAAAGGTGGAATAAATCTTTGTTGTGGTTTTGAAGAAATAAATAACAAAACGTATAATTATGTGTGGATATTCGTGATCGAATACAAATTGGATTTGAATTTAGTTTGCCAGGTCCCAGGGCAAACGTGAATGCTAATTCTCCCAAGTTTTGAACGAAGCGGGTAAACACCCACTATAATTTGTGGGCTGCCCGAAGCAAGTGTTTGTGAGATGGAAATTACTATGTACCCCTGACACTTGACATCCTTATCGACAGGATTTACACTGCTGTCGATAGGGGTAGACTAGTAACTTCAATCAGACATGACACGACGGCCTCTGAGCCCATTCAGACACGGTGGGCGCCAAACGTGGGCGGCAAAACACATTTCATTCAAGCTCGTCCGAAAGACATGTGTCTCTTCCTCCATTTCCCCATTCATACACGGTGGGCGGCAAAACAAACTCTCCTCGTCTGAAATCGATGTAGGCTTATATTTAAATAGGGGCAGATGTGTAACTTCCAACAGACGTGACACAACCACCCTACGTGTCAGCCCCATTCATACACCATGGGCGCCAACCGTGGGCGGCAAAACACCCTCTCCTCGCCCGAAATAGTTACCAGCAAATATTTGGGAGATGCGAGATTACCATCCTATCCCCAACCGACGCGATGTCCGAAATTTTAAAAGGGGGATAAGTTCATAACTTTCCCCCATTTCAAAGAAGCGCGTCCCAAAGTTTGAGACCCCCTCCCCTCCATTTCCCCATTCATACACCGTCGGCGGCACGACAACCTCCGCACTGCGGCCAGCCTCCTCCGTCCGCCACCCCATCCTCCACCTTGCCGGAGCCGCTACCCCTACCCCGTCGTCCACTGCAAGAGATGGACGTCTCTCATCCACGGCACTGGACCAGGATCCTTTCATCGCCTCCTCTTGCTTCATCGGCGCCATCGTCCACCTTGCCGACTGCCTCATCCACGGCAACAGGATATATCCCCCGACTCGGCCGTCTGCCGTCTAAAGTCTTCTTCCTCACCGCCGACAGCCATCGCACCCGCAGCACCCTCAACGTATCAGCATAGGCCTACACGGCGTCGCAAGAGAGATGGTACTCTTCCATATCTTCTTAAGTTATTGATCTCACCCGGAAAATAGATCGTAATTTGTTTACTGTACTTTTCTTGTCCGTACCAAATCGTAGTGGCTAGTTGAAAGCAAACATTGGTTGCGAAGTAGCTTTGTCCGGTTTGCACCTTTAGATCCGCCATGGCACGGGCACTATACTCGTAAAGCTTATGGTTTCCCCCCTTCATATTCACTACCATCATCGTAGGTGCTTCGTGTCATGCTAGCACTGCTCCTCAAGACCTCAACCCAAAGCTTATGTGTTGAAATACGAATCTGATATGATGCTAATATCACTAAAACAGAGAATGTTTAATTGGTCACCTAGTGTTCCTATATTCGTTTCGAAAAGCATGTGCGCCACCCACTGGTCCAGCTAGTTCCACTTTCCTAATTTTTCTCTTGATGCTTAGGGGTTTCCCCTTTTATATACTCTACTATGATCTACGTAGGTGCTTTCTATCGTACTAGCATTACTCCACCCTTGAAGCTAAACAACACAACACTCAGAATTCGAAAGCTTAGTTGTTCAAATATGATTGTGATATGATACTGATATTAGTTAACCGACACAATTAATTGGTTAGCTAAAGGTCCCACTTGAGTTTCCAAATGCATGTCGCGACATATAGAGAGACAACATAATTGCATTTCTTTGTCACTTGTTGACCGTACTTTCTTGTCCATACCAAATCTTAGTTGTTATTTCAAAGCAAACATCGGTTGCTAACTACCCTTTGCGCGGTTTGCAGCTTCAGATCTGCCATCCCACTGCCACGGTCAACACTGTACTCATCATTCTTATGTTTTCCCCATTTTATGATGACCACAATCAGCCTACGTGGTTCGTGTCGTAATAGCACTGCGCCACCCATCGAGCTAGACAAGCTTAGTTGTACAAATTCATATCTGATATTATTGCTAATATTAGTAAAACTAAGATATGTTTAATTGGTTAGCTAAATGTTCCTACTTTAGTTTCGAAATGCATGTGAGCCACATATGGAGAGACCGGAAAGAATAGTATTTCTCTGTGCGCTCTGGTTCATCATGGGTGGCCAACCGACATTGTATTAAAAGACTTGTAATATCTTCAATCGGCTTGCTCTTCTGCTCTTCTTTAAGATGATACTCTTCTCTTGCGGTCGACTGGTCAGGTCGAGTTGTTCTCCCTTAGTATATTTTGAATCTGTCAGGTCAGGTCGACTTGTTCTTCTTTACTACATGTTGAAGCTATCATCTACGAAGTGTCATCACTTCTGGAGCTCTCATATTTTGTGTAGTAGGCCACATTATATTAATGCACACAACAAATTACAGCATGCATGGTATCTTTTAAAAGAATTGCAGAGATAGCACAAAGGGTTTTACAGGGAGGCAATATTGGATTAGAATCACTTCTGCATTAGAAAGAAAATCTCAGTTGTTTTTATGTTTTCATGCATGTCAGATATTGAACATTATCAAAATGAATATGAGAATGGGCGCACGAGAGGAATATTGCGGAACAATCCACTAGCTATCAAACTTGGCATGGTGGAGGATGGCCTATCTTATTCACCCATCAAGGTGCTTGCTCTAACTTTGCAAAGTTGTATTGGTCGCACATATTTTGCATCTGACCTCTTGCATTACTTCTACTTTGTTACACCATCTGCTTAGTTTAAGCATCATATATGAGTATATGCCATACCTATCCATTTTCTGTACCTATTCCATGTGTCGTCACACTATGTTTTTCCAGTCAGATGTTGTTCTTTCGTAATAGGTGTCCAAAAGGAAGAGGGTGAGTGCAGGTCGTCAAGGAGTACAAACTAGGTATTTAGAAAAGGTAGTGATACCTGTTAAATCCGATAGATCAGCAGCCACAGAAAACACAGGCCCAACTGTACCATACTTTACCCCTACTCCAGTGGCCAAACCCCTATTAGAACTGCTGGGAGCCCAGCGTCAGGTACTGTCTATGATATCAATTCAAAATTTGAACTCCTAAATTTCTGCTTGTGCCTTACCTTCTCTCTTGTATGAAAACTAATTTCAGATGAATCTCCTTGCTCAAAGGATCATACGATCTCAAAACAATAATGGGCTCTGCATTGCTCTTGTCAGTACCTCTCTCCCTTTTGCCTTGTGACGTTGTACTTAATTAATTGCTATTTGATTATGTATCATCAGTCTGCACCGGAGCTTCATTATCCTCTATTTCTTCCAATATTATTTGATCTATATTTACTCTTTGCAAAATGTAGAATAATGGCAATGCTTATAAAGAATTTTCTTTGGGGAATTTATTGAATTATCCTTCCATTAACATGGAGAAGGGCTTTGTCCAGCCCGTGTTAACATGTAATGTAAGTTCATCCTTCTCAAGCCTTCAAACTTTGTTCTAGTATAGATTAGGATAGGCATCATTTCCTCCATTGCTGTTTGTTTGCTGTTTACATCTGATTGGATGTTTGCAACAACTACCAGTTTCAAATTGTAGTTGTAAAAACATGTTCCTTATGCAGAACAGATCCATTTATTTTCTTATATAATTGTGAAACTTGTTACGTGTCTCCTTGTTTCTCTTTCAGACTCGTATCTCTTACACCAGGCAGAACTTTAGGGAAGATAGTGAGCCAAACCATTTTGAGGACAGCGAGATGACCCCAAGGTCCTGTCTTGATGAAGACAGTGAGTTGAAGCTACTCACCAGCAGGTGTGAGACAACCTCTGTGCAGTCGCTGCCTCAATCAGTTCGACTTCTTCAGTCTCAACTTAAAGCAGAAAGGCTTGCTTCAGCTCAACTCCAACTTGAAGTCAAAGATGCAATGAAGATGTCAGAGGACTGCTGTGCGCACCATCATGCCTTAAATCTAGTGTTGATGCATCTATAGTTGACACAACTGA
>NC_057806.1:492592364-492640627 GCF_018294505.1 Triticum aestivum
GCCTTCTGAAGTGCTCTCAGTTTTGTATATTCTTTTGTCGGCGCGTTTATTTGCACTGGTGGCGAACTTTGATTCCCAGTGGATGTAATATGTGTGATAGCCGTGATAGCCTAGCGTAAGTTGCTTGCTTATTTATTTCCTTGTTGTCTTGTTTATTTGTTTGCTTCTAGTCATTGCAGTTCTTTTTCCGCGGTTTGCTAGTGGCTGCATTAACCTATTTTTTAAAACTAGGCCACAATAACCATGGGCTAATATTTACTGTAGTGACAGTGGGCCTCCTACGGGCAGTAGAAAGAGTGGGCCTTCTACGGGCCGTAGAAACAATGGGCCTTCTACGGGCCGTAGAAACAATGGGCCTTCTACGTGCCGTATCATCAATGGGCCTTATACGGGCAGTATGATCGATGGCCAAACATGGGCCAATAACAGGCCGCATTATGGCCGTAAATGGGCTAGAGTTGGAATCGTCCGTTCATGGGCCGACCATAACGGGCCATCGTTAATAGGCCGTATTTGATGACGCTATGAAAACGGCCCAACATCTTAACGGACCACAAACGGGCCGACTGTAACCACGGGCTGAATTTGGCCCACAAGCAGAAAATGACAGTAACGGGCCGTAAGTAAACGAATGCTGGAAATGAGCCCAAGAATAAATGGGCTCTGAGAAGGCCGAAAGATAACATGGGATGGAAACGGCCCAACAGAATAACGGGCCGTTAATGGGTATAAAGTGATACACTGTTCATCACGGGCTGTTAATGGGTGTAAAGTGATACACTATTCATTACGGGCCAGTTTCACCACGAGCCGTTAGTAGGCCAAGAGTTACATAGGGCCTCATATGGGCCGAAAGACGTCATGGGCCATACATGAGCCAGAAGTGAAAACGGGCTGGAATCATATTGGATGGCCCAGATGATGCTACTGGGCCTAATTCGGATAGGGCGTAATGGGCCTTGGGTTAGCGGGCTGTAAATGGGCTATATTAGAACATGCCGTTAACAAGCTTTCCATGGGCCGGCCCGCCAGCTTTTGACCAAGTCAAACGGGCTGGCCTTTACACAGGAATGGGCCTCTGTTGGGCCATGCCACGTGTCGACGTATCATAGGCGCCTATCTAACCCACTGACGAGCTGACACGTGTTTCGTCCGGCTAATAAGAATTTTACACGTGGAAATTTCCCATTGGTCGGGGCTGTTAACGGGTTATCGGATCCAAAACCCGACCCAATAGCTTAACGGCATTCCATTATGGTGGATGCCACGTGTCGGTCACCCTTGACGAAAGCACTTCTGTGACGCGCGATTTATCGTCATGGAAGTGGACACTTCCGTGATGATAATTTTGGTAATGTCATGGAACACTTCTACGACAGCACATGTATGACTATCTTGATTCTGTCATAAATTTGTCATGGATGTACATGCATGACAAAAAAAGCGACCTACTATGACAAACACGTATCATCACGGAAGTGTATTTTTTTTGTAGTGCATACAACTCGTACCAATCTAGATCATCAATCAACCCAAAGACAAAAGATATCTACTCAAAACATCATAGGATGGCAACACATCATTGGATCATAATATGTGGCATAAAGCACCATGTTCAAGTAGGGATTACAGCAGGGTGCGGGTGAGTGGACCACGTAAAAGAGATGAGGATGGTGATGATGATGGTGATGTTGATGAAGACGATCACCACGGCGATGATTCCCCTTCCGATGGCACTCCGGTGATGATGGCCCCTCCGGGATCCTCCTCCATGCCCTCCGGTGATGGTGGCCCCCTCCGGCAGGGTGCCAGAGAGGGCCTATATTGGTTTTCAGTGGCTACGGAGCCTTCTGGCGGCAGAACTCCCGATCTAGGTTATTTTCTGGAGGTTTCTGTATTTATAGGAATTTTTGGCGTCGGTCTCACGTCAAGAAGGTTCCCGAGTCGTCCACGAGGCAGGCCCACGCGCCCGGGGGGGGGGGGGGTGGGCGCGTCCCCACCCTCGTGGACGGCTCAGGACTCTTCTGGCCCAACTATTTTACTCTGGGGTCTTCTTTTGGTCCATAAAAAATCATCAAAAATTGGCACATCAATTGGACTACATTTGGTATTCCTTTTCTGCAAAACTGAAAAACAAGGAGAAAACAGGAACTGGCACTAGGCTCTAGGTTAATAGGTTAGTCCCAAAAATCATATAAAATAGCACATAAATGCATATAAAACATCGAAGGTTGATAATATGATAGCATGAATACTTCATAAATTATAGATACGTTGGAGACGTATCAGCATCCCCAAGCTTAATTCCTGCTCGTCCTCGAGTAGGTAAATGATAAAAGAAATAATTTATGAAGTGTGAATGCTAGCAAGTGCATAGGTTTCATCAATGATAGTTCCAATCACTTTTTCTAGCATCATTATGTATCATAACAGTAGCTCATCTTCATAAAACTTTTCATGATCAAGTAACAAGCTATTCACATGTTAAAGTATAGATCATAAACTTTCTTGAAAGTAACAAACTATATTCTCAGTCATCAAACAATTGCAATTCATCTTATTTTCAGGAAGGGTCTATGTCAGAGCTTTGATTTAGCAAACTCCACATACTCAACTATCATTTAATCTTTCATAATTGCTAACACTCACGTGATATTTATGGGTTCAAAGTTTTAATCGGACACAGAGAAAGATAGGGGCTTATAGATTCGCCTCCCAACCTTTTACCTCAAGGGTAATGTCAACAATAATAGTTCATGATAACTTACATCCAATTGGATATATATATCAGGATCTTTCCAACACAATGTGCTTGCCAAAGGATAAAATGTAAAAAGGAAAGGTGAAGATCACCATGACTCTTGCATAAGGGTAGAAGCTAAAAGTAAAAGATAGGCCCTTCGCAGAGGGAAGCAGAGGTTGCCATGCGCTTTTATGGTTGGATGCACAAAATCTTAATGCAAAAGAACATCACTTTATATTGCCACTTGTGATATGGACCTTTATTATGCAGTCCGTCGCTTTTATTTCTTCCACATCACAAGATCGTATAAAGCTTATTTTCTCCACATTAATAGATCATACATATTTAGAGGGCAATTTTTATTGCATGCACCGATGAAAACTTACTTGAAGGATCTTACTCCATAGGTAGGTATGGTGGACTCTCATGGCAAAATTGGTTTAAGGAATGTTTGGAAGCACAAGTAGTATCTCTACTTGGTGCAAAGAATTTGGCTAGCATGAGGGGGAAAAGCAAGCTCAACATGTTGGATGATCCAAGACAACATACTTTATTTTGGATATAAGAAAACATAACCCATTATGTTGTCTTCCTTGTCCAACATCAACCTTTTAGCATGTCATATTTTAATGAGTGCTCACAATTACAAAAGATATCCAAGATAGTATATTTATATGTGAAATCTCTCTTCCTTCAATATTCTTCCATGAATTGTTCAAGTGACCAATTCTACATTTGCTAACTTTCAATAAGTTTACTACCTATACTTATTCTGTGTGAAGTCATTACTCCCCATTGTATAAGCATATGAAACATATATATAAATTCAGATTTATGATATTCAACTCATTCAACCATTTACTCATAGGATATATGTGAAGCACGTGAGTAAATGACGAACTACTCCAAAAAGATATAAGCGAAGGACACTGAGTACTCAAATAATTAACTAGCCATGGGAGGATTCCCCCCTTTTTTCATTCAAGATTTCATATCCAATGATTTTATTCAAACAGCAAGTAAAATTGAAAATACGCTCCAATCAAAACACATATCATGTGACGAATAAAAATATAGCTCTGAGTAAGGTATACCGATAGTTTTTGAAGACGAAAGAGGGGATGCCTTCCGGGGCATCCCGAAGCTTAGGCGCTTGAGTCTTCCTTGAATATTACCTTGAGGTGCCTTGGGCATCCCCAAGATTAGGGTCTTTCCACTCCTTATTCTCCTCATATCGACATCTCACCCAAAGCTTGAAAACTTCAATCACACAAAACTTAATGGAACTTCGTGAGATAGGTTAGTATGATAAAGAGTAAACCATTCACTTTGGTACTGTCAAAGACAAGACTCATAATTGTTCTCACAGAATGCCTACTATACCATATCATTTCTACAATTTATATTGAGAATATAAGTCATAGAAACTAGAAAACAAGCAAACTATGCAAGGAAAACAGAATCTGTCAAAAACATAACAGTCTGTAATGATCTGAACACTAACCATACTTCTACTACTCAAAAAATTATGAAATAAATTGGTGGACGTGAGGAATTTTTCTTTTAATCTTCTGCAAAAAGAATCAGCACCAAATCACTCTTCTGTAAAAAAATGGCAGCTAAACTTGTGAGCGCAAAGTTTCTATTTTTTACAGCAAGATCACATTAACTTTCACCCAAGTCTTCCCAAAGGTCTTACTTGGCACTTTATTGAAACAAAAGCTATAAAACATGATTACTATAGTAGCTTAATCATGTAAACACAAAACAGAAAGGGTAAATATTGGGTTGTCTCCCAACAAGCGCTTTTCTTTAATGCCTTTTAGCTAGGCATGATGATTTCAATCATGCTCACATAAAAGATAAAAATTGAAACATGAAGAGAGCATCATGAAGAATATGACTAGCACATTTAAACCTATCCCACTTCCTATGCCTAGGGATTTTGTGAGCACACAATTTATGGGAACAAGAATCAACTAGCATAGGAAGGCAAAACAAGTATAACTTTAAAACTTTAAGCACATAGAGAGGAAAACTTGATATTATTGCACTCCTACAAGCATGTATTCCTCCCTCATAATAATTTTTAGTAGCATCATGAATGAGTTCAAAAATATTACCATCACATAAAGCATTCTTTTCATGATCTACGAGCATAGAAATTTTACTACTCTCCACATAAGCAAAATCCTCCTCATTCGGAATAGCGGGATCACTAGTTCCTAAAGTTGACACTCTTCCAAACCCTCTTTAGATGATAGTTTAATTCATACTCCAAAAGATATAAGTGAAGTTCATGGAGCATTCTACAATTAATATATACTAACCAATATCCAAGCTCAAAATGTATAAGTGAAGCACATGAATCATTCTATAAAGCCATACTCAAAAGATTTAAGTGAAGCTCAAAGAGCAATTCTATAAGATCATACTTGGAAGATATAAGTGAAGCACATGAGGTATTCTATAAATTGATGAAGGGACATCTCATACTATTACGGTTCTTAAATAAAAAGAAAAACACAAAGGACACAAATCATGTGAACAAAACAAAAACCGAGGTATACCGATATTTGTTGAAGAAGAAAGATAGGATGCCAACCGGGGCATCCCCAAGCTTAGATCCTTGAGTATCCTTAGAATATTTACTTGGGGTGCCTTGGGCATCCCCAAGCTTGAGCTCTTGCCTCTCTTTATTCTTCTCACATTGGTAACTCCTCGTTCTTCGAATACTTCATCCACACAAAACTTTAACAAAAACTAGGTGAGATCCGTTAGTATAATAAAGCAAATTATTACCTTTAGGTACTGTTTAAAACTCATTCCAATTTCATATTAGAACTATATCTATTGTATTCCAACTTCATCATGGTTCATACCCCCGGATACTACCCATAGATTCATCAAAATAAGCAAACAACACACAAAAAACAGAATCTGTCTAAAACAGGACAATCTGTAGTAATCTGGAGGTTTAGTAAACTTATGTAACTCCAAAAATTATGAAATAAATCTGAAAATTTTAAATATTTGTACAGAAGTAATTTGCAAAAAGTTTCAGAACCATTTTACTTTCCAGTAAAAAATTTAAAATCACGCGCTACAGCCAAAGTTTCAGTTTTTGTTCTGCACATAGTAAACAAGCAATCTAATCATCCTAAAACCAAAGCTTGGCACATTATTTTTTATAATACAATGGATATATATATAAGGGGATAATTATTTATAGAGAAACTTCCATGAAAAATTCTACATTGTTTCCGTGAGCATGAACACAAGTGCTCAAGGTCGACCCTCACTTCTTCAATGCATAACTTTCCAAACACTTCTCTTTTTGAAAAACTTAGGCATGAGAGGCAAGTAATTTTTTTGGTATTTTCATTCTTTTAAATTTTTTTGTATGTTTCACCCACAACTAAACAGGAACAAAAAGGAAAAAAAGAATCTACTTAGTGAAGAAAGCAAACAAGCATACACGAGAATATCAACCCCACGCTATTGCTCCCCGGCAACGGCGCTTGAAAAGAGCTTGATAATCCCCAAGTGCAGGGAATCATCATAGCAATTTCCAAAGGTGGAAGTGATAAGTATGGAGTGTCGAACCCACAAGGAGATAAACATAAGATCAATATTCTCTCAAGCCCTATCTGCCACTGATATGACTCTACGTACACCGAACGTTTGCTTCCAACTAGAACCGAGAAATAAAACTATGTTGTGGGTATGAAGTGGATAACTTTGTATGATATCGGAGAGCTAAAATATGAAAGTAGGTGATGTTATCATAAAGTTAGAATATATTACTAAATATTATAAATAGCGAGTGTGGAATAATGGTGGATCGGTGTGCGGAATTGTCCTAGGAAATTGTTAACAAGACCGATAGTCGTCATTGCAATTTCATATGAGGGAGAGGCATAAGCTAACATACTTTCTCTTCCTGGATCATATTCACTTATGATTGGAACTCTAGCAAGCATCCGCAAATACTAAAGATCATTAAGGTAAAACCCAACCATATCATTAAAGCATCAAGTCCTCTTTATCCCATACGCAATAACCCCCTTACTCGGGTTTGTGTTTCAGTCACTCACGCAACCCACTATAAGCGAATCATAAACGTATTACAACACCCTACAACGGGATTCCCTCACGCTTGTGTGACACGGAGGGCACCATAGGACAACACCAAAATAAAACATACAACTCGTACCAATCTAGATCATCAATCAACCCAAAGAAAAAAGATATCTACTCAAAACATCATAGGATGGAAACACATCATTGGATCATAATATGTGGCATAAAGCACCATATTCAAGTAGTGATTACAGCGGGGTGCGCGAGAGTGGACCGCGTAAAAGAGATGATGATGGTGATGTTGATGAAGACGATCATCGCGACGATGATTCCCCTCCCGATGGCACTCCGGTGATGATGGCTGTCGGTGTCAAAACCGGCGGATCTCGGGTAGGGGGTCCCGAACTATGCGTCTAGGCCGGATGGTAACAGGAGGCAAGGGACACGAAGTTTTACCTAGGTTCGGGACCTCTCGATGAAGGTAAAACCCTACGTCCTGCTTGATTAATATTGATGATATGGGTAGTACAAGAGTAGATCTACCACGAGATCAGAGAGGCTAAACCCTAGAAGCTAGCCTGTGGTATGATTGTTGTTGTCTATGTTGTCCTACGGACTAAAACCCTCTGGTTTATATAGACACCGGAGAGGGTTAGGGTTACACAAAGTCGGTTACAATGGTAGGAGATCTGAATATCCGTATCGCCAAGCTTGCCTTCCACGCCAAGGAAAGTCCCTTCCGGACACAAGACGAAGTCTTCAATCTTGTATCTTCATAGTCCAGGAGTCCGGCTGAAGGTATAGTCCGGCTATCCGAACAACCCCTAATCCAGGACTCCCTCAGTAGCCCCTGAACCAGGCTGCAATGACGACGAGTCCGGCGCGCAGATTGTCTTCGGCATTGCAAGGCGGGTTCCTCCTCCAAGTACTTCATAGAAGATTTTGAACACAAAGATAGCGTCCGGCTCTGGAAAATAAGTTTCCACATATTGCCATAGAGAGAATAACATTTACACGAATCTAATCTGCTGACGTATTCCGTAGTGTGTCACACCACGGCCAAGCCTTTATCCGAGTCGTTTTATTATCCCACCTCAGCGCGTCATGCAAGGCGGTTTCCTTGGCACGTCTTGTTAAAGCAGAGATCATGTCCCCTCATTTTGGGATTCTCATCAATACGGGTGTGGGTGACCCAACCGCTTCTAGGACTCGTAGATTATAGGCAAGTCCAAACGGACACGGAGAGGACGCTTGATATCCACCCTCTTTATAAAGGGACAAGGCTTTTATGTTTCCCTCCCGTGCTCAATCGAATCCTTCCCCCGCCTCAAGCTCAAACACCCAAAGTTTAGGTCAGGTGCTCCGAACCTTCAGTCATGTCTGGATCTAGCCTTCAAGGCCGATGGGTGCCTTCCTCCATCACGGAAGAAGACATCAAAAAGTTGAGGGAGGCCAGATATCTGACCGCCGAGATTTTGCATCGGCTGCCTCCCCGGGGGCAGGCCGTCCCCTCCCCCGAACCCAACAAGAGCGTCGTGTTCGTCTCCCACTTCCTCCGAGGTCTAGGCCTTGCTCTGGATCCTTTCGTCAGGGGCTTGAAGTTTTATTACGGGCTAGATTTCCATGATCTATCTCTGGACTCCTTTCTTCATATCACGACATTTATTGTCGTGTGCGAGGCCTTCCTCCGGGTTACCCCTCACTTTGGCCTATGGCTCAAGACCTTTGAAGTAAAGCCGAAGATGATCGAGGGGAAACATGCGGCGTGTGGAGGTGCCTCAATACGCAAGATGACGGGAGCTTCATGGCCCAAAGGTTCCATCCCAGAGGTGTCTGAATTGTGGCAACAGGAGTGGTTCTACATCACGGCTCCTAGAACTGCCAAGTGGGCGGCCGCCCCCGTTTTCTGCTCGGGCCCTCCACCACAACTGATGTCATGGATTAGCAGAGGACTAAGCTGGGGTCCAGCCAAAGACGTGCCTATACTGCAAAGCCGCATTCGAGATCTCTTTAATGGAGATTTCGGTTTGGTTGCGGTAGTACAAGTTATGCTGGTCCGTCAAGTCCAGCCTTGCAAACGCCACCCCCTTCGCTTGTGGGAGTTCAATCCCGAGGGACCGCATGCCATTCAAAATTTCCTCGGCCTGACACACGAGGAGATGTACAAGTCATTCTTCGGACCTCAGGTAGAGTGTCCGGAAATCACCGAGGACATGGGCCTGAGCAGTATCCGCGCCGCCGAACAGGTAAGGAATCTTCCGGCCGAATATACTATCTCTCATTTGTTACGAAGTTATCTCTGAGAGTTTGCTTTTTGACCAGGACTGGCTAACAAAGGAGAAGTTGATTCGGTGTTCGGCCCCCCTCCCTGAGGGTTTGGAAAATCCGGTACTGGAAAAGATGCTCCAGGTCGCACCCTGCCCAGAGCCCTTGAAGGAAGATACCGGGGAGGATAATACGGGCGGACGCGGGCCCCCAACACTGCCCATTCTAACCGAGGGAGCGAGCGTCTCCATGAAGGAAGACGGCCGGAGGAGGAAAAGGACTGCGCCCGGGGGTTCGGAAGCCGAAGCTTCCAAACGGGAGAAGAAGTCTCCCACAGAGGGTCCTACCCTGGGGGGCGCTGTTGCCGCAGAAAGTCCGCGGGGGGATCAATTCTCCCGCGAGTCGTAAGTGACCTGAAATACTTTAATAGTACAGATACACCATCTTTTTCTGCTGAGAAAATAACCACCGCATATATCTTTGCAGTTCGGGCCTTAGCCCCTCTCAAATGAGCTCGTCTTCGGGGGATCTTCTTCCAGAGATGATGGAGAGTGAAACGCCTCCTCCGGACTCCTCCGCTCCAGAAGCGGGCGACCCTGAAGTGTCATCGCGGAGGGCCTCTCCGAGTCTGGCGAGGCCAGAAGATAATCCCATTGACCCCCGAAGCTCCCAGTGCCCGGTTCCCGAAGAGAGCAGACAAAAGAGTCCGGCACCGTCTAGTGTGCGATCGGATGTTCTGAGGGAGTTGGTGGGGCGAGCGGGAATCTCAAACGAACACCGTGTGTTGATGAGTACGGTGATGGAGAGGATATCGTCCGCCGAAAGCGGATTGCATGAAGCTTTTATGAGTCTACTGACATGCTTTGAGGTACATAAAAGAATGTATGATAGTCCTGCACATGCTAGGTGTGCCCTGTGTAGATAGTAGCCCCTGAGACTCTGGTTGTCGTCGGAAACGACGACGAACAGAGGATCATATTCCCAGGTAATAACCATACTACCTCTATGTGCAGGTAATGGAAGCTCCGGTGGCTAGCCGGACTAGCGAGTTTGCCCATTTAGAGCGGCAGTTGGATGCGGCAGACACCGACATCGAGCTTGTTAACAAAAGGCTTGACGAGGCACAGGGTAAGTGTCCTTATCTGGTAAACGCCACATAGGAAGAGCAGCATGATGCCAGTATCTTTAACATGTTGTGACTACAGATGGAGCTGACACTGTTGAAGCCTTGCGGGCGGAACTTGCTCAAGCCAAGGAACAAGTGAGGTTGGGTAAGGCGGCTGCTTTGTAGGCGGCCAAAGAGTTGCAAGCCGAGAAGGCCGCGCATGGCGAGAGCCAAGACAAGATGGCCAAAATGGCCATAGAATTAAAAGCCGCCGCCAACCATTGCCGGGTTCTCGAAAAGGAAAACCAAGCGAAGGCATCGGACCTTGAGAAGGCTGCTGCAACAAGAAAGGACATCCGCTCTGCTATGAGGGCAAAGAAGGAGGAGCTTCGAGAAGCCGGGGATATTGTAGCTGGGAAATCCTTTATGTTGAGGGGGAACTTCGGAGATCCATGATATGCCCCTCTGGATCGGCTGTGGAGTTCGGAGGATGTATATATGGATTTGGCGGCGAGCGCTGCCGATGCAGCCAAGTATTTCCAGGGTTAGACAGACCATGAAGTAGACCGGCTGTTTTGGAGACAATTCCATTCTCCCGAGCGTCCGCTTTCATTGAGTGACCAATTAGCCGAATGGGCCGAACTTAATAGGTTGTCCGGACTCTCCATGAGGTCTGTTGTGGATCAGCTATGGCCGGAAAGGTCAAAACTGAACATCTATTTTGGCTTGGTGCAGCAGTTCCTTGATGTGGTGCCACACATTGATGCGATGAAGAGGTCGGCGTGCATAGAGGGCGCACGGATGGCCTTTTCCCGTGTTAAAGCATACTGTGCGGAGATGGATGCTACCACCGTTGCAGCGCGGGATTCGGCCATAGGTCGAAGGGCTGCTGAGCACTACTTTCAAGAAGTTCTTGAGGGTGCTTGTTTGATAGAGACCCAGTGCTCAAAAAATATCATGTTTGAGTGATATGTAATCTCATTGTAAGCGAAATGCTTTTATAAATTTTTATAAGGCTATTTTTATACTTTTGCCTGAAAGTAATATGATGCCTCCTGGGCGGCCGTTTATGTATACATGTGTATAACCTAAAAGATTGCAGCTGTCGGCTTCAACCCTCACGCATATAATGCGGAGGTGCTCGCACAAACATGTGTTCACACTTAACCCAACGTCTTGGTCCTATTAAGGAGGTGGTAGCGGAGCGAGCGAGGCAACCGGACTATAATGCTTTAGCACTTTCACTTAGCCATAGGAGTTTGACAGTGGGGCTACTAGATAGCCCCTGGTGGCTCCGCACTCTCCCGATCCCGGGGTGTGTACATGCCTGGCCGGAAAATGGCCCTTTGTTAAGGCGGAGGAATTCTAACATTTCGACAGGTCATCGAGTGGATGACCAATCTCAAGCTATATCATGACAGTTAGTTTTCGGCTTTCTCTACTGAGGTGCTCATCCAGATGAACCAGGGCACAATCGCAGTAGTTCTCCTGGTGCTACCTTAGCTGGTAAAGAGGAACGTAAGGCACCGAAACACAGGAGCCGGGCAAACCCAACATTTGACCAAAGTTAATGATTCGGAGCTGATGCATATAAGGCCGAACTCACGACGCCGAACACTCCCTAAGGTATTCGGTCTTAGTGGTATAAACCGGGCCTAAATAATGGCCTTTGTAAGAAGCCCCTTCTATCCAGGTACGTGCATTGTTCTAGCGTGGCCACATGCCAAGACGTCAGCATCCTTTGGTGGATATGTATCAACAAGAGACAGTAAAAAAGGTTTACGCAGGGTCTTAATCTAAAAAGAATCCTTGGAATGGGTCCCTGGTGCACGTCCGCGCCTGTGTCTCCGTTGTGCCGTATCCTGGACGGGTGTTGCACGATGATCGTCTGTAAAAGAGAGGAATTTAGGTGAAAAAGTTGTCGTGCAGAAAGATAGTTTTTTAAAGAAACCATGCATAATTCAAGATGAGAAGAAATTGCCACTTGTCTGCATGCGTTGAGCCCCTTGTATTGACAAATAGGGGTGTGCCCGTTTATTCGGTATAAGTAGCGGCGCCGGACTCGATTAGTTGTGTCTGAGGTCTTGGCGACCTATTGGATGCTTTCGCTGGTCCGGGCGCCTTTAGTGTGCGGCTGCCAAGGCAGCCTCACTTTATTCGGCGCGTAGAGATCGCTTCATATTTCCGTGCACTGTAATGATGCCACGTGGACCGGGCATCTTGAGTGTGAGGGAGGCGTGGTGTGGTATTGCATTAAAGTGAGCGAAAGCTTCGCGTCCGAGCAGTGCTTGATAGCCACTTTGAAACGGAGCAATGTGGAAAGTTAAATGCTCGCGATGGAAGTTATCGGGGGAGCTGAATATAACTTGTAGTAGGAGGGAGCCCGTGCAACGAGCCCCTGGGCTTGGCGTTACTCCTTTAAAGGTAGTATTGCTATGGCGAATTTGTGTTGGGTCTAACCCCATCCCGCGGATTGTATCCTGATATATTAGGTTTAGGCTACTGCCGCCATCCATCAAGACTCGTGTGAAGTGATATCCGCCAATTACTGGGTCTAATACCAGGGCAGCCCATCCTGCGTGCCGGATACTTGATGAGTAATCGCGATGGCCGAAAGTGATCGGTTGAGATGACCAGTGGCAGGACTTCGCGGTGACAGGCACTTGGGTATATTTTTCTGGGAGTGCCGCGTTGTTTTTTCCCTTGATCGCATGTAACACTTTTACTATTTTGACTTCTGGTGGAAATTTCTTTTGTTCCCCCGTGTCTTGCTTGGGAGGCTCGTCCTCGTCTTCACTTGGTGTATCCTCCCCCTTGTGTACGGTGTTGAGCTAGCAGGTTTACCAAGGGTACTATGGATCTGACATATTTGGTCCAGAATTTTGTTGAGGCTGGACAGTTCATCCCTGGTGCCTTTAGGGGGCGGCTTTTGACCTGGCTGAGAGCTTTTGAATTCGTCATTTACTGCCGTGCCCTTCATGCGGTCTTCTTTATTCCGGCGTTTGTTATTGCTGTTGATCCGTGATTTCCCGTTTCCATCTCTAACTTCGGATGTACTGGGGTCGCTAGTGCTGCATCTGGCTAGCGAGCTGTCCTCTCCCGTGCAAAAGCGGGTCATGAGGTTTGTTAATGCGGCCGTCGTTCTCGGCTTATTTTGGCCGAGGTGTCTGGCGAGCCATTCGTCACAGACGCTATGCTTGAAAGCTGTCAAGGCTTCGATGTCCGGACAGTCGACAATCTGGTTCTTTTTTAGTAAGAAACCTATTCCAAAGCTTTCGGGCTGACTCTCCGGGCTGTTGAGTTATGTGACTCAAATCGTCCGCATCCAGAGGTCGGACATAAGTCCCTTGAAAATTTTCCCGAAAGGCGTCTTCAAGCTCTTCCCAACTCCCAATGGAGCTTTCGGGGAGGCCTTTGAGCCAGTGGCGAGCTGGCCCTTTGAGCTTGAGGGGTAAGTACTTGATGGCGTGGAGCTCATCTCCTTGAGCCATATGGATATGAAGGATGTAGTCCTCAATCCAGACCCCAGGGTCTGTTGTTCCGTCGTATGCCTCTATGTTTACGGGCTTGAATCCCTCTGGGAATTCGTGGTCCAGCACCTCATCGGTGAAACATAGGGGGTGTGCGGCACCCCTGTAGCTGGGTGTACCGCGTTGTTCGGATGTTTGTTGTGTTGCATTGTATGCTGGGGCGCGCTTGCGTGGTCCATAGATGGATCTTGTTGCACCATCCTTTGGGTGCGAGCCCTCGCATGGGTCGCGTATTGTATTGTGAGCGGCGTTGTATTCCGCTCTGTGTTGGTAGATGGGTCATCTATCTGACCAGGTGGTTGCTTTGATATTTGGTTGTGGGGTTTCTGAGGCCTCCTCATCGAATTCGGGTAGTAGCTTCTGCTTTGGGTAGCTCTTGGAAGGGCGATTGTCGCCGTACCTTGCTGCAGTTTTTAGTATTTTACTCCATCTGATTTGGAGTGTGTCTTGCGTGGCCTTGAGCCTTTGCTTTTGCTTTTTCAGACTCTTCGCGGTGGCAACAAGCCTTTTACGGGCAGTCTGCTGCTCCGGGTGTCTGTCCGGTGTTATGTCGTCCGGACCATTATCCTCGATAGGATTTGTTTGTTCAGTTTGATTATCCGGATTGCTGTTGTCCGACAGCGGTTCGCCCTGCTCCAGTGCTGGGTCTGTGTGATCGCTATTTCTGTCGAGGCGGGATTTGGGGCGGCGCTTGCGTCGCTGCTTTGACTGCTTTTCGAGGGAACAAGCCTTCGGTGCGTCCTTCCGCTCCTCGTCGTCATCTTTTGGTGCGTCCACCATGTATACGTCGTATGAAGAGGTGGCATTCCAGGGCCCAATAGGCGCTGGTTCTTCATCGTCTCCTTCATCGGCGTCCATACCATCGATGTCTTCAGAGTCGAAGTCGAGCATGTCGGTTAAATCGTCGACAGTGGCTACAAAGTGGGTGGTGGGTGGGCTTTGAATTTCTTCATCGTCCGTACCCCAACCTTACTGACCGTAGTCCGTCCAGGGCTCTCCTGATAAAGAGAGAGACTCTAGTGTCTTCAGAATATCGCCAAAAGGCGAGTGCTGAAAGATGTCCGCGGCAGTAAACTCCATGATCGGCGCCCAATCGGATTCGATCGGCAGGGGCGCGGAGGGTTCGGAGTCCGGAGAGGAGTCCGGCTCCTTGGAGTCACGAATCTCGCGGAGTGCGGGGCTGGTGTTCGGCTCGATCGCCGTTGGGATCGCAGCCCCCGAGGCGGCGTCCAACTGCCCATCCTCGATCGGCGCAGTTAGCTCCGAATTAGGGGTCGAAGCCGATGCGGGTGCGGCCTCCAGGGAACTGTTCAGCGGCAGAGCTAGATCATGCTCGTCGTGACAGTGCGGCGCGCTCGGTAGTGGCTCGAATCCGTCGAAGATCAAGTCCCCGCGGATGTCAGCCGTGTGGTTTAAACTTCCAAATCTGACCTGACGGCCAGGGGCGTAGCTTTCGATCTGCTCCAGATGGCCAAGTGAATTGGCCCGCAGTGTGAAGCCGCCGAAGATGAAGATCTGTCCTGGGAGGAAGGTCTCACCCTGGACTGCATCGCCATTGATGATCGTGGGAGCCATCAAGCCTGACGGCGACGTCACAGAGGAACTCTCAATGAAAGCACCAATGCCGGTGTCAAAACCGGCGGATCTCGGGTAGGGTGTCCCGAACTGTGCATCTAGGCCGGATGGTAACAGGAGGCAAGGGACACGAAGTTTTACCCAGGTTCGGGCCCTCTCTATGGAGGTAAAACCCTGCGTCCTACTTGATTAATATTGATGATATGGGTAGTACAAGAGTAGATCTACCACGAGATCAGAGAGGCTAAACCCTAGAAGCTAGCCTATGGTATGATTGTTGTTGTCTATGTTGTCCTACGGACTAAAACCCTCCGGTTTATATAGACACCGGATAGGGTTAGGGTTACACAAAGTCGGTTACAATGGTAGGAGATCTGAATATCTGTATCGCCAAGCTTGCCTTCCATGCCAAGGAAAGTCCCTTCCGGACACGGGACGAAGTCTTCAATCTTGTATCTTCATAGTCCAGGAGTCCGGCTGAAGGTATAGTCCGGCTATCTGAACACCCCCTAATCCAGGACTCCCTCAATGGCCCCTCCGAGATCCTCCTCCATGCCCTTCGGTGATGATGGCCCCCTCCGGCAGGGTGCCAGAGAGGGCCTAGATTGTTTTCGGTGGCTACGGAGGCTTCTGGTGGCGAAACTCCCGATCTAGGTTATTTTCTGGAGGTTTCTGTATTTATAGGAATTTTTGGCGTCGGTCTCACGTCAAGAAGGTGCCCGAGTCATCCACGAGGCAGGCCCATGCGCCCGGGGGGGGGGGGTGGGGGTGGGCGCGCCCCCTCCCTCGTGGACGGCTCGAGACTCTTCTGGCCCAACTCTTTTACTCCGGGGTCTTCTTTTGGTCCATAAAAAATCATCAAAAATTGGCACGTCAATTGGACTCAGTTTGGTATTCCTTCTCTGCAAAACTGAAAAACAAGGAAAAAACAAAAACTGGCACTGGGCTCTAGGTTAATAGGTTAGTCCCAGAAATCATATAAAATAGCATATAAATGCATATAAAACATCCAAGGTTGATAATATAATAGCATGAATACTTCATAAATTATAGATACGTTGGAGACGTATCACCCTATCTTTTTATCCTCAATGGCAACAATACAATACAATACGTGCCTTGCTGCCCTTGTTGTCACTGGGAAAGGACACCACAAGATTGAACCCAAAGCTAAGCACTTCTCCCATTGCAAGAAAGATCAATCTAGTAGGCCAAACCAAACTGATAATTCGAAGAGACTTGCAAAGATATCAAATCATGCATATAAGAATTCAGAGAATAATCAAATATTGTTCATAGATAATCTTAATCATAAACCCACAATTCATCGGATCTCGGCAAACACACCGCAAAAAGAATCACATCGAATAGATCTCCAAGAACATTGAGGAGAACTTTGTATTGAGATCCAAAGAGAGAGAAGAAGCCATCTAGCTAATAACTATGGACCCGAAGGTCTGTGGTAAACTACTCACACATCATCGAAGAGGCTATGGTGTTGATGTACAAGCCCTCCGTGATTGATTCCCCCTCCAGCAGATCGCTGGAAAAGGTCCCCAGATGGGATATCACGAGTACAGATGGTTGCTGCGGTGGACAAGTGGTTTCGTGGCTCCCCTGGATGTTTTCAGGGTATAAGAGTATATATAGGCGAAACAAGTAGGTCGGTGGAGCTGCGAGGGGCCCACGAGAGTGGGGGGCGCGCCGCCCTACCTCGTGGCCTCCTCGCTGCTTCCTTGATGTCCACTCCAAGTCTCTTGGATCACGTTTGTTCCAAAAAAGATCCTCGCGAAGGTTTCATTCCGTTTGGATTCCGTTTGATATTCCTTTTCTGCAAAACACTGAAATAGGCAAAAAAAACATCAATTTGCACTGGGCATTCGATTAATAGGTTAGTCCCAATAATAATATAAAAGTCTAAAATAAAGCCCATAATCATCCAAAACAGATAATATAATAGCATGGAACAATCAAAAATTATAGATACGTTGGAGACGTTTCATGATCCTTCAGTGTGACTTGACGGGCGATCTGTACCTCGTGTGCCCCAACCCCGCGCGTCCCCCGTGCCAGCCAGTTCGCTGGCGCCGCGACCACGAAGCTGGGGCACAACTGTCTGGGGTATCCTAGTGAGGAGATGCCTCATCGTGCCATTCGCCACCTCCCATTCACCCGCACACCGTCCACTCTGTATTCCTGCGCCGCCTGTCGCCTTGGCAAGCATACATGCCTGCCGTTCTCCAGTTCCACAACAACAAGCTATTTTCCTTGTCAGTTACTTCATCTGGATGTTCAGACTTCTTCGATTGTTAGCATATCAGGATTTGAATAATATTTGGTTGTAATCGATAGGTGTACTCACTATGTTTGGACGTTCCCTTTATGCCACAAATCTGAAATTATTTGTGTGCTCTCTGCATTCTATGCCTACATCCAGACTCAGTCCGAGCGTCCCATCCTAGCTCTCCAGACAGACAACGGGTGCGAGTTTGGTAATCTTGCCGCCCGCTCACTCTTATCCAAATACGGCACTGTCCTACGTCTGACATGCCCTTACACCCAGCCAGGAAAATGGCAAGGCTGAGCGCGCCCTCCGCACTCTGAACGAGAGCGTTTGCGCTCTGCTCTTTCATGCCTCCCTACCCCCGCACTTCTGCACTGAAGATCTCGCCACTACCACCCTCCTTCTCAACTACAAACCATGCACCACCAGCTCTCCACGCACGCCCCATGAACTGATCCTTTGTGTGCCGCCAGTGTGACGCCCCCGATTCAATCATACACTAATCATACACGCAAACATGTACGGTCAAGATCAGGGACTCACGGGAAGATATCACAACACAACTCTACAAATAAAATAAGTCATACAAGCATCATATTACAAGCCAGGGGCCTCGAGGGCTCGAATACAAGAGCTCGATCATAGACGAGTCAGCGGAAGCAACAATATTTGAGTACAGACATAAGTTAAACAAGTTTGCCTTAAGAAGGGTAGCACAAACTGGGATACATATCGAAAGAGGCGCATGCCTCCTGCCTAGGGTCCTCCTGAACTACTCCTGGTCGTCGGCGGCGGCCCGCACGTAGTAGTAGGCACCTCCAGTTTAGTAGGAGTCGTCGTCGATGGTGGCATCTGGCTCCTGGATTCCATCGTCTGGTCGCAACAATCGGGTATAGAAAGGGGAAAAAGGGGGAGCAAAGCAACCGTGCGTACTCATCCAAAGTACTCGCAAGCAAGGAGCTACACTGCATATGTATGCATTGGTATCAAATGGAAAAGGGTAGCATATGTGGACTGAACTGCAGAATGCCAGAATAAGAGGGGGATAGCTAGTCCTATCGAAGACTACGCTTTTGGCAACCTCCATCTTGTAGCATGTAGAAGAGAGTAGATGGTAAGTTCACCAAGTATCATCGCATAGCATAACCCTACTCAGCGATCCTCCCCTCGTCGTCCTATGAGAGAGCGATCACCAGGTTGTATCTGGCACTTGGAAGGGTGTGTTTTCTTAAGTATCTGGTTCTAGTTGTCATAAGGTCAAGGTACAACTCCGGGTTATCCTTTTACCAAGGGACATGGCTATTCGAATAGATAAACTTCCCTGCAGGGGTGTGACAGTGTCCTGGACTAGGGGGTACTCACCATGTCGTCTCTCGGTCAGTTAGATTGGGCCGAGGACCCCCATGGCCGTATACTCATGGGCCAGTTCGGACAGCTGCCGCATACAAGGAAGATTCCACAAGACTTGGTGGTCAAGACAAGGACTCCTCCCCCACCGGCGTATTCGGCTAGGACTCTTGTTATCCTAGGCCTCTGGTGCATTATATAAAGCAGGGTCAGGCTAGTTGATAGATATACAAACAATCATAATCATACGCTAGCTTCTAGGGTTTAGCCTCTACAATCTCGTGGTAGATCAACTCTTGTAATACTCATATCATCAAGATCAATCAAGCAGGAAGTAGGGTATTACCATCGTGTCCCCTGTCTCCTGTTACCATCGACCTTAGGCGCATAGTTCGGGACCCCCTACCTGAGATCCGCCAGTTTTGACACCGACATTTGTGCTTTCATTGAGAGTTCCGCTGTGTGATCGGCAAAAGGATCGATGGCTCGTCTGTAGATTAACAATGACATCGACATCTTCGTCATCGGCTCGACTGGTCACCTTGGCTTGACCGAGGACTGTGCCCTGACTCCGATCGTCATGTTCGGACGAGGGCCTTCCTCAACACCAACTCCGATCTCTTTCAAGATCATGGAGAAATCGTCCATGGAGCTTGGGGGCTCAACGTCAACATTGCCCTCGGGCGACCGTGCTGTTTTTCTAGACAGCGAACGCGTATCCACCGCCACTGCCTCCTCCAGTGTCGTTTTAACGATCGCTTCAATGGGATTGTGCGGAATTGAGTCTAAAACAACCCTGGAAAATTTCGTCGAGTTCCAATGGAGGAATCTCCGACAATCTACAATATACCGGAGCCCTGTCAAATCCAGACGGGAATCTGGACAGTTTAGGGCGTGGTCTCCAGAGCCCAACTCGGAAGTCCTTTGGAAGATCCAACCATTCATCTACTACAAAATTCCCATATCTACCACCCCTCGAAATTTTAGCTAGATCCGACCGTCCAAACTCCGGGAACCTTCCAATTAGTGCATCACTTTTCAGATCTGTTTCCTGCGCGAATACGGGTCCCATCCGAATTCATGTTTCTTTATGAACGTGATATTTGACAACCTTTTTAATAGGATTTTCTTCTAAGGTATTGTGCGTTGTTTTTAACACGCGCCCATAAAATTTTAATCCTCCTTTGAGGTAATCTTCGCCATCACGCTGGTGTCAAACCAGTCCGGCAATATAGCTCCACGACTACCGACCTGCGCTAGACATGTCGTCGCTTTTTAAGCCGAGCTCAACTTCTTCGGATCCTCACCTCGGCGAGCCGAATTAGAGTTTAGAATCGCCAAGGATAAATCATCACCAACATCGCCGCCCCACGGATTACACGGAGCAGGCACACCGGCATCGCCGCATGGTCACTTCATCAAACCAGCATTGGCCGCGTCACAAGTTACGACCTGGGTCGGCATGGCCGTACTGTTGCTTCTTCGAGCCAATGTCCATCACGCTGAACTACTTCAACACCTCGGCTGACATGGCAGCTACAACAACTCCTCACCGGCCTGCTCCGTCACCTCGGTTGACATGGTAGCTACAACAACTCCTCACCGGCCTGCTCCGTCACCTCGGCTAGACCGGGGACTTGGCTATTTCTTCATCAACATACTCCGGTGACTTCGGCGTCACCAGCCGACCAGCTTCGTCACGTTAGCTGTACCGAGGGCTTCGCCTCGGCAAGCCAACCTTTGCCAACATCACCATGCCATCGCTTTATCGCCCATCAGGCAATGGGTGTGTGAATCGATTCCCAATTTTGGGAGTCGCTTTTCTTCGGAATGCTACAACAAATAAACCAGGTGCTATTAATCCTAACAATTTTTGCTTGTTGGGTTTATTTTTCTTAAGGAATTATTACCCTGGTTTGTTCCATCATCTGTACACAGGTCTATCAAATGGCGGCCACATTAAAAACGGTCGCGTGGTGGTTCGGTTAGTTTCCGTACATAGTTCGGCGAACGCCACATCCGGAGCCCAGACCGCCCTGTAAATTTAGGCTTTGTCACGCCTTCACTGCGTCACACTGACGCCCTGCATCGACATTGTCTTCGGCGCCAGGCCACATTTCTTTAAATAAATTATTTTTGCGTAAAGCAATTACGCAAGGATTATATATATATATATATATATATATATATTATTTCCTGGACCGCACTGTTTTATGTGTGCAGGTAATCGCTTTTGACTGCGTTAGGTGGTCACTACTTCGGAGTGCCGAACTCCTTGCTCGGACACCTCGGGCCTGGGGGCTGGGACCTCGGCCATGCCGAGGAGTGCGAACCTTGTCGGATCTATCACAGATCAATAGGCGTCTTCGTCCCGCCACAAGCCCGAATCGCGTCATCAACACCGAGCACATTAACCAGCTAAGTTGCTTTCATGCTAAAAAACTTTCAGTTTTAAATTTTATTCAGTTCGACCAAGCATTATACTTTTCGGCACAAAGTTGTTTGTGACAAAGTTCCTTGTCAAAACTTTGTTTGTGACGCGCATATTCAAATACCCCGTTTATTTGGGGGCTCCCTTGATGGAGCTTTTCCTCTTGCATATGATTATACTTGTACGGCTTCGTTCCTTGTTCCTGTATTACGCCACAATATGCACCATATTGACCTAAGCGATTCGCAAGTTGGGTTGCCTGGCTCCTGTGCTTACCCCTACGTTCCCGATTGTTCGGCTAGGGAGTAAAGGGAGCACCTCTGCGATTGTTACAACCGGGTCATCCGAGTTAGTACCTCAGACTAGGTGAAGCCGAAAGGTAGCGCTCTTATTATTTTCAATAATGGTCAGCACACAACGAAACTCATGAGTACAAAAAATCTATTGCACAAGTCTCATATTAACAATGAGCAACCGAAGAAAGGTATTGGTGGGGGTACTATTTTTTCGAAGATGCTTCTTACACTTTGTCAGTAATATAGCATAAGTTCCCTGAGCACGCTTTGTCTGTTACAGCCTTATGGCGTGATTGCCTGGTTATCGAAAACACCGTCGATATTCTCGACAGGGGGAGTACATAACACTTTTCGGTCCTTGACCGAAGAGGGAGAAGCCGACGGTCGGTTAAGACGCGTATAAAGTTCGGGTGAACACAAATATGATATAAGTACTTCGGTACATACAATCATTATACATAAAATTCTTTTCCCCAAGTCACTTGGGGGCTCTTAAAATTTATATATGAGCTGTAAATGTGTTTTCTTCTTGGTCGTTGTCAAAACACGACAGAAGCACAATTTTTTTCTTCTCTTCCAATTTTCGGATTGGCACCGAACACTTGATCTTGTTCGGACGTCATGTTTTTACTGACATTTTTTGGGTTTTCAAGCTTTTGGCACTTTTAAACTATTTGTGTGTTTCTAGCACAAGTCTCGTAGTGCAACCCCGGACACCTTTAGAGATTCGGCAAAAACATTCTCGGATCTTGCTATGTATACATTGGTTTCAAATTGTGTCTTCGGTCAATAGTTGGGTTGCCCAGCTCCTGTGCTTGACTCCTATTCCGCTTTGTTCGTCTAGGTTTGCAATGGGAGAACCACTGCGATTGTGCTTCCAGCTCGCATGGTTAAGCACCTCAGTGGAGAAAGCTGAAAACTGACTGTCACAATAAGCGCAAACTGGTCAGCGATCCGATGACCGTGTTAAATGATGGGCTGTTCATAACATTGGCCGAAGTGTTTACGGCTTGAGCTCAGCTGTCGCCGAACACTAACTGGGGGCTCATAGCTAGCTTCCCTAGTTTAAAGCTCCTATGACTAAGTGAAAGTTATAAAGCCAAGATATCTGATTGCCTCGTTTCCGCTAACACAACCGCCTCCGGGCACCGAGACGTCGGCTAAAGGGTTGTCTGGTTATTGTAGAAACACCCTGCGTAGTATCTACAAAGGGGTAGAAGCCGACGATGGGCCACTTTCAACTGATAAACAGTCGCAATGGAGTCAAAATAAGTATATATCATCAGCATTTGTATTCATTATACAAGCGCCGCCTTCCGTAATTATCGTTATATAAAGCCATAAATATGCATCAATTTGACTTAAGATTTTGGCCAAGCTGGGTTGCCTGGCTCCTGTGCTTACCCTTATGTTCCCGATTGTTCGACTTGGCGGTAAAGGGAGCACCTCTGTGATTGTTACTACTGGGTCATCCGAGTTAGTACCTCAGACTGGGTGAAGCCGAAAGCTAGCAATCTTAAAGGATCACATTGGTCGGCAACGACGGAAGTAAAATTTTTGGTTCATTAATACCATAGAGTTCGGGAACTTTCCCCGAACTAAATCATCAATATTTTCCTCCCACATTGATCAGAGTTGAGGTTTCATGATCATGCTTAGCATGACAACCCTAAGAAAGGAACCGATAGTGGGACTATGTTCTTTGGAAGATGTGTCTTATGTTAAAAAGTAATATAACATATCTCTCCGCGTACCTTTGTTTATAAAACCGTATGGCCGGATTGCCTTGTTTGACTTAAATCTTTGCCCTCATAAAGGCTTTATAAAAAAGGACAAACACTCCTCGGCTGCTGGCCAAGGAGGTGGAAGCCGATGGTCGGTCAACAAAGTTTTTACAAATGCGGATCCAAGCATTAATGATGTAAAGTACTTGGATACATCGAATCATTACACATAATTTGTGATTTTATTACGGATATCGATCCTTAATTCGGCCACCCGTGCCCACATTAAGGCTCGGGGGCTACTGGGCATCGTGCTTATCATTTACAAATATTAAAGGAGTACATCGATCCGCTAATCTGGTGTTGCCACCCAACCAGTGGCTTGGGGGCTACTACATTAACAATCCAATGCAGAAAATTTAAAGTGCAATATAGTTTTCGAGGAGATTATTATCCTCAGGTTGGTCGGCCGCACCCAACCTGAGTCTCAAAAGCAGCCCATGGCCAAGGTGGTGCATCACCTCGGAAGCAGTCTGGCATAAAGCTCGGGCGCCAGTGGCTGGCTCCACAGTGGCATTTCCGACATTAAGCTCGGCTAAGCTCCTTCAAACTTTTTTGAGCCAAGGTGATCTATGACACCTCGGATATAGTCCAGCGTTGAAGCTTGGATACATTCCGGCGTTGGAGCCCGGATGCAGTTTGGCGTTGGAGCTCGACTGTAACAATACTATTATTCAATCCGGTGTTGGAGCTCGGATACATTCCGGCATTGGAGCTCGAAAGCAGCCCGGCGTTGGAGCTCGACTACGAAAGATAAATCGGATGCAGTTCAGCGTTGGAGCTCGGACGCAAGAGGACACTGCCGCCCGGGAAAAACTTCAAACCCGAGGTGTGGCATAAAAATAGCAAGGCATTGATAAAGGCCGGAAACTTAAAGGGGTTCCTCGGATACCTGACGTATAAACTCTTCGGATGCACGTTGGTGATCCTTAAGATCGAAGAAGATTTGTTGAACCAGTTTTCAAGACCGACGACCAAAGATGAAGAATAGTTCAGAAGAATCGGGGAGCATCCCCAACTTGAAGACCGGTTCAGGGGGCTACTGACGGTGTCCTGGACTAGGGGGTACTCACCACATCATATCCCGATCAGTTAGATTGGGCCGAGGACCCCCATGGCCGTATACTCATGGGCCAGTTCGGAGAGCTGCCGCATACAAGGAAGATTCCACAAGAATCGGTGGTCAAGACAATGACTCCTCCCCCACCGGCGTATTCGGCTAGGACTCTTGTTATCCTAGGCCTCTGGTGCATTATATAAACCAGGGCCAGGCTAGTCGATAGATATACAAACAATCATAATCATAGGCTAGCTTCTAGGGTTTAGCCTCTACAATCTCGTGGTAGATCAACTCTTGTAATACTCATATCATCAAGATCAATCAAGCAGGAAGTAGGGTATTACCTCCATCAAGAGGGCCCGAACCTGGGTAAACATCGTGTCCCCTGTCTCCTGTTACCATCGACCTTAGGCGCACAGTTCGGGACCCCCTACCCGAGATCCGCCGGTTTTGACACCGACAGGGTGCACCACATTTCCCGACACGCTCGATCCACTTTGTCTAGACACACTTTCCAGGGTCTGATGACCCACAAGTATAGGCGATCTATCGTAGTCCTTTCGATAAGTAAGAGTGTCGAACCCAACGAGGAGCAGAAGGAAATGATAAGCAGTTTTCAGCAAGGTATTCTATGCAAGTACTGAAATAAGTGGTAACAGATAGTTTTGTGATAAGGTAAATTGTAACGAGCAACAAGTAACAAAAGTAAAAAAGTGCAGCAAGGTGGCCCAATCCTTTTTGTAGCAAAGGACAAGCCAGAACAAACTCTTATATAAGGAAAAGCGCTCCCGAGGACACATGGGAATATCGTCAAGCTAGTTTTCATCACGTTCATATGATTCGCGTTCGATACTTTGATAATTTGATATGTGGGTGGATCGGTGCTTGGGTGCTGTTCTTACTTGAACAAGCATCCCACTTATGATTAACCTCTATTGCAAGCATCCGCAACTACAACAAAAGTATTAAGATAAACCTAACCATAGCATGAAACATGTGGATCCAAATCAGCCCCTTACGAAGCAACGCATAAACTAGGGTTTAAGCTTCTGTCACTCTAGCAACCCATCATCTACTTATTACTTCCTAATGCCTTCCTCTAGGCCCAAATAATGGTGAAGTGTTATGTAGTCGACGTTCACATAACTGAACTAGAGGCTAGACAACATCCATATTATCAAAATATCGAACGAATACCAAATTCACATGACTACTAATGGCAAGACTTCTCCCTTGTCCTCAGGAACAAGCGTAATTACTCACAAAGCATATTCATGTTCATAATCAGAGGGGTAATAATATGCATATAGGATCTGAACATATGATCTTCCACCAAATAAACCAACTAGCATCAACTACAAGGAGTAATCAACACTACTAGCAACCTGCTAGCACCAATCCTGGACTTTGAGACAAGAATTGGATACAAGAGATGAACTAGGGTTTGGAGATGAGATGGTGCTGGTGAATATGTTGATGGAGATTGCCCTCTCCCGATGAGAGGAGCGTTGGTGATGACGATGGTGATGATTTCCCCCTCCTGGAGGGAAGTATCCCCGGCAGAACAGCTCTGCCGGAGCTCTAGATTGGTTCCGCCAAGGTTCCGCCTCGTGGCGGCGGAGTCTCGTCCCGAAAAGTTCCTTCCTATTTTTTTCTGATCAAAAGACTTCATATAGGAGAAGATGGACGTCGGAGAGCCACCAGGGGGCCCACGAGGTAGGGGGGCGCGCCCTAGGAGGGGGGCGCGCCCCCCACCCTCGTGAGACAGGGTGTGGCCCCCCTGGCCTTCATCTTTGACGAGGATTTTTCTTTATTTATTTTAAGATGTTCCGTGGAGTTTCAGGACTTTTGGAGTTGCGCAGAATAGGTCTCTAATATTTTCTCCTTTTCCAACCCAGAATTCCAGCTGCCAGCATTCTCCCTCTTCATGTAAACCTTGTAAAATAAGAGAGAATAGCCATAAGTATTGTGACATAAAGTGAAATAACATCCCATAATGTAATAAATATCGAAATAAAAGCATGATGCAAAATGGACGTATCAACTGCCCCAAGCTTAGACCTCGCTTGTCCTCAAGCGAAAAGACGATAACAATAAATATGTCCTCATGTTTAGAGGTAGAGGCGTCGATAAAAATAAAATACAGACATGAAGGCATCATGATTATTCTCATAACAGCAACATATATAGATTTTGTCATATGATTACTTATGTTCAAGTGATGATCTATTCACAATGCAAAGTATAAATCATAAACCTTATTGGGCTCCGACAAACTATAATCTCAGTCATTGAAGCAATTGCTATTTATCATAACATCGGAAAGAGTCTATGTCATAGCTAAAAAGCAAGTGCACATACTCAACTATCATTTAGTCCTTCATAATTGCTAACACTCATGCAATACTTGTGGTTATGAAGTTTTAATCGGACACAGAGAAAGATATGGGCTTATAGTTTTCCCCCACAACCTTTTACCTCAAGGGTAATGTCAACAATAATAATTCATGCTCCCCTATATCCAATTAGATATATATATATATATATCATGTTCTTTCCAACTTGCTGAGCTTGCCAAAGGATAAAATGAAAAAGGAAAGGTGAAGATCACCGTGACTCTTGCATAAGGTAGAAGATAATAATAAAAGATAGGCCCTTCGCAGAGGGAAGCAGAGGTTGCCATGCGCTTTTATAGTTGGATGCACAAAATCTCAATGCGAAAGAACGTCACTTTATATTGCCCTTTGTGATATGAACCTTTATTATGCAGTCCGTCGCTTTTATTACTTCCACATCAAAAGATCGTATAAAGCTTATTTCTCCCACACCAATCAATCATACATATTTAGAGCAATTTTTATTGCTTTGCACCGATGACAACTTACTTGAAGGACTTACTCAATCCATAGGTAGATATGGTGGACTCTCATGGCAAAACTGGTTTAAGGGTATTTGGAAGCACAAGTAGTATTTCTACTTGGTGCTGAGAATTTGGCTAGCATGAGGGGGAAAGGCAAGCTCAACAAGTTAGAGGATCCATGACAACATACTTTATCTCAGATATAAGAAAGATATAACTCATTACGTTGTCTTCCTTGTCCAACATCAACTCTTTAGCATGTCATATTTTAATGAGTGCTCCCAATCATAAAAAATGTCAATGATAATATATCTATATGTGAAAACCTCTCTTTCCTTATTACTTCCTATTAATTGCAACAATGACCAAAGCTATGTCTGCCAACTCCCAACAACTTTTAATCATCATACTCTTTCTATGTGAAGTCATTACTCTCAATAAGATCAATATGAACTTTTTGTTTCTTTTTATTCTTTTTCTCTTTTCTTTTATTCACCCAAGATCATGGCAAAATAATCAAGCCCTTGACTCAACACTAATCTTTATTATATATAGCTCACAGACTCGATTACAAAGAGAGATCGTAAAGCAAACTCAAAACTAGATCATGCCATAACCTTTATTCTACTAGATCAAGATACTACTAATAGGATCAAACTAAGAAAAACGGTAAAGATAAGAGTTGTGATTGTGATACGATACCGGGGCACCTCCCCCAAGCTTGGCAGTTGCCAAGGGGAGTGCCCATACCCAAGTGATTATGTCTCCTTCTTTATTGTTGGTGAAGAAGGTGGAGGTGACGGATAATCGCACATCGAGCGTAAGAGGTCCTCCAGCTTGCGAATAATGCCCTTGAGTGCGACAATATGCTCCTTCAACAAAATATTTTCTTGTGTGAGATACTTGTTTTGTATACGAGCTAACTCAATCATCTTGAAAGCTTCGAACTCAGTTGGGGTAAGAAGGTTATGATCAAGTTGAAGGATGTCTTTTGCTGCCGGAGCTTGATCCTCCGTGGCCTTCTTGATCCTTTCATCCTTGTGGACCCTCGTGGGTTCTTCTCTCTTCAGATCTATCTTCATTAGCCAAGCATCATTGTCACCATTGTTGGAGGAGGGAGACGTCATGATGCCTAGCCTGGAAAACCCTGACAGAAAACAGCTCGAAACAAGAACAGAGGAGATTTGTGTGATACGAGAGTCAAAACCTTCGGGAGGTTATATAATGAATTTTTACCGACCAAAATACGTAACGTGCAAGAAAACGGAGTCCGGAAGGCACACGAGGTGGTCACGAGGTAGGGGGGCGCGCCCAGAGGGGTAGGGCACACTCACCACCCTCGTGGGGCCCTCGTATCCTTCCCAGACTGCTACTTATTTTTCTATTTTTCTAAATATTCCAAAACGGAGAAATATTGCCTGAAAAATTGTTTTGGAGTCGGTTTACTTACCGTACCACATACCTATTCCTTTCCGGAGTCTGAAACGGTCTGGAAGGTGTCCCTTATGTATTCCTCCGGGGTTACGGTTTCAATAATATTGGTTTAAACATTTATGGGATTACCTGAGATATAATGTTTAATTCTTTGACCGTTTACCACCGTCGGATTTGTGCCCTCGAAGTTGTTGATTTTTATGGCACCGGAACGATAGACCTCTTTGATAACATAGGGGCCTTCCCATTTAGAGAGGAGTTTTCCTGCAAAAAGTCTTAAACAAGAGTTGTATAGCAATACATAATCACCTACATTAAACTCACGCTTTTGTATCCTTTTGTCATGCCATCTTTTAACTTTTTCTTTAAACAACTTCGCATTTTCATAAGCTTGGGTTCTCCATTCATCAAGTGAGCTAATATCAAATAACCTCTTCTCACCGGCAAGTTTAAAATCATAGTTGAGCTCTTTAATAGCCCAATATGCCTTAAATTTTAGTTCGAGAGGTAAGTGACATGCTTTTCCATAAACCATTTTATACGGAGACATACCCATAGGATTTTTATATGCAGTTCTATAAGCCCATAATGCATCATCAAGTTTCTTAGACCATTTCTTTCTAGACCTATTAACAGTCTTTTGCAAAATTAATTTGAGCTCTCTATTGCTCAATTCTACTTGACCACTAGACTGTGGGTGATAAGGAGATGCAATTCTATGATTAACATCATACTTAGCAAGCATTTTACGGAAAGCACCATGAATAAAGTGTGAACCACCATCAGTCATTAAATATCTAGGGACTCCAAACCTCGGAAAAATAACTTCCTTAAGCATTTTAATAGAAGTGTTATGATCAGCACTACTAGTTGGAATAGCTTCTACCCACTTAGTAACATAATCAACAACCACTAAAATATGTGTGTATCCATTAGAGGCAGGAAAAGGTCCCATATAATCGAAGCCCCAAACATCAAATGGTTCAATAACAAGAGAATAATTTATAGGCATTTCTTGACGTCTACTAATATTACCAATTCTTTGACATTCATCACAAGACAAGACAAACTTACGGGCATCCTTGAAGAGAGTAGGCCAATAAAAGCCAGATTGCAATATCTTATGTGCAGTTCTGTCTCCAGCGTGGTGTCCTCCATAAGCTTCGGAGTGACACTTGCGTAGGATCTGTTCCTGTTCATGCTCAGGTACACAACGTCTAATAACACCATCTACTCCTTCTTTATAAAGATGTGGGTCATCCCGAAAGTAATGTCTCAAATCATAGAAAACCTTTTTCTTTTGCTGGTATGTGAAGCTAGGTGGTATAAATTTAGCAAGAATATAATTAGCATAATCATCATACCAAGGAGTACTACGAGAAGTACTTATAACATTTAGTTGTTCATCAGGAAAGCTATCATTAATAGGTAGTGCGTCATCAAGAACATTCTCTAACCTAGACAAGTTGTCTGCAGTGGGGTTCTCAGCTCCCTTTCTATCAACAATATGCAAATCAAATTCTTCTTAGCAAGAGAACCCATCTAATAAGTCTAGGTTTAGCATCTTTCTTTTCCATAAGATATTTAATAGCAGCATGATCAGTGTGAATAGTTACTTTAGAATCAACAATATAAGGTCTGAACTTATCACAAGCAAATACAACTGCTAAAAGCTCTTTTTCAGTAGTAGCATAATTTCTTTGAGCATTGTCTAGAGTCTTACTAGCATAATGAATAACATTTAATTTCTTATCAACTCTTTGCCCTAGAACAACACCTACAGCATAATCACTAGCATCACACATAATTTTAAAGGGTAAATTCCAATCAGGTGGCTGAACAACAGGTGCAGAGACTAATGCTTTCTTAAGTATTTCAAATGCTTCTACACAATCATCATCAAATACAAATGGTATATCTTTTTGCAATAAATTAGTCAGAGGCCAAGAAATTTTTGTGAAGTCCTTAATGAACCTCCTATAAAATCTGGCATGACCAAGGAAACTTCTTATACCTTTGATGTCCTTGGGACATGGCATCTTTTCAATAGCATCAACCTTGGCTTTATCAACTTCAATACCTCTTTCAGAAACTTTATGCCCCAAGACAATACCTTCATTAACCATAAAGTGGCACTTTTCCTAATGCAAGACAAGATTAGTTTCTTCACATCTCTGCAAAACTCGATCAAGATTTCTCAAGCAATCATCAAAAGAGGAACCATAGACGGAAAAATCATCCATGAAAACCTCACAAATCTTTTCACAAAAGTCAGAGAATATAGCCATCATGCATCTTTGAAAGGTAGCAGGTGCATTACATAGACCAAAAGGCATATGTCTATAAGCAAAAGTACCAAAAGGGCATGTAAAAGTAGTCTTTGATTGATCTCTAGCTGACACAGGTATTTGAGAGAAACCAAAATAATCATCTAGAAAGCAGTAATGTGTATGTTTGCATAATCTTTCTAGCATTTGATCAATAAAAGGTAAGGGGTAATGATCTTTCTTAGTAGCCTTATTTAATTTACGTAAATCAATTACCATCCTATAACCTGTAATAATTTTTTGTGGAATCAATTCATCTTTATCATTAGGAGCAATAGTAATACCTCCCTTCTTAGGGACATAATGGACATGACTTACCCACTGACTATCAGCAACGGGATAAATTATACCTGCCTCCAGAAGCTTGAGTATTTCTTTTCTTACCACTTCTTTCATTTTAGGATTCAAACATCGTTGAGGATCACGAATTGGTTTGGCATCTGCTTACAAATTTATTTTATGTTGACATAGAGTGGGACTAATGCCCTTAAGATCATCAAGAGTATATCCAATAGTAGCACGGTGCTTCCTTAGAGTTTTCAATAACCTTTCTTCTTCATGCTCTGAAAGGTTAGCACTAATAATAACAAGATATATCTTCTTTTCATCAAGATAAGCATATTTAAGATTATCAGGCAACGGTTTAAGCTCAAACACGGGATCACCCTTGGGTGGAGGAGGATCCCCTAAAATTTCAATAGGCAAATTGTGTTGCAGAATAGGTTCATTTTTAAAGAATACTTCATCTATTTCCCTTCTTTCATTCATGAAGATATCATTTTCATGGTCTAGCAAATAGTGTTGTAAAGGATCACTAGGAGGTACGGCAATAGAAGCAAGACTAATAATTTCATCCTTACTAGGTAATTCTTCCTCACGATGTTGTTTACTAAATTTAGAGAAATTAAACTCATGAACCATATCATCCAAGCCAATAGTAACAACATTCTTTTCGCAATCTATCCTAGCATTAACAGTGTTCAAGAAGGGTCTACCAAATATAATAGGACAAAAGCTATCTTGCGGAGAAGTAAGAACAAGAAAATCAGCAGGATATTTAGTTTTCCCACACAAGACTTCAACATCTCTAACAATTCCAATTAGTGAAATAGTATCTCTATTGGCAAGTTTAATTGTGACATCAATACCTTCTAACTGAGTAGGTGCAATTTCATTCTTAATTTCTTCGTATAAAGTATGCGGTATAACACTAGCACTCGCACCCATATCACATAAGCCATGATAAAAATGATCTCCTATTTTAACAGAAATAACTGGCATGCCTACCATAGGTCTATGTTTATCTTTAGCACAAGGTTTAGCAATTCTAGCAGTTTCACCTTCGAACTGAATAACATGCTCATCAATATTATCAGACAAGAGATCTTTAATAATAGCAATATTAGGTTCTACTTTAACTTGCTCAGGGGGTGTATAAGTTCTAATATTTCTTTTACGAACAACAGTTGAAGCTTTAGCATAATCCTTTACTCTAACAGGGAAAGGTGGTTTCTTAACATAAGAAGTAGGAACAATAGGATCATTATAAGTGACAGTCTTTTCTTCAACTTGAATAGGTGCAGCTACTTTTACTTCTATGGGAGGATGATATTTAAACCACTTATCCTTAGGGAGATCAACATAAGTAGCAAAAGATTCACAGAAAGAAGCTACTATCTCAGAGTCAAGTCCATATTTAGTGCTAAACTTACAGAAAATATCGATATCCATAAAAGATTTAACACAATCAAACTTAGGTGTCATACCTGACTCCTTACCTTCGTCGAGGTCCCAATCTTCAGAGTTGCGTTTAATTCTATCCAATAAATTCCATCTGAATTCAATAGTCTTCATCATAAAAGAGCCATCACAAGAAGTATCGAGCATGGTTTGATTATTATGAGAAAGCCGAGCATAAAAACTTTGCATAATTATTTCTCTTGAGAGCTCATGATTGGGGCATGAATATAACATTGATTTAAGCCCCCCCCCCAAGCTTGAGCGATCCTTTCTCCTTCGCGAGGCCAGAAATTATATATATAATTGCGATCACGATGAACAAGATGCATAGGGTAATACTTTTGATGAAATTCCAACTTCAATCTTTTATAGTTCCATGATCTCATATCATCACATAGCCTATACCATATCAATGCGTCTCCCTTCAAAGATAAAGGGAAGACCTTCTTCTTAGCAACATCATCGGGTATACCTGCAAGCTTAAATAATCCACAAACTTCATCCACATATATTAAGTGCTCATCATGATGCTTTGTTCCATCTCCTGTAAAAGGGTTAGCTAGCAGTTTTTCCATCATACCCGAAGGAAATTCAAAAGGAGTTTCATTTTCAATAGGTTCAATAGGTTGAGGAGCAACTCTTTGCTCTAATGGACGGGGTGAAGATACCCCGAACAAGCCCCTCAGAGAATTACTTTCCATAGTAGCAAGTGACAGTAAATTTCAGCACACTATATAAATTTTTCCTTAACAAATTCCACCTACCAAAGGCGTTACACTCCCCGGCAATGACGCCAGAAAAGAGTCTTGATGACGCACAAGTATAGGGGATCTATTGTAGTCCTTTCGATAAGTAAGAGTGTCGAACCCAACGAGGAGCAGAAGGAAATGATAACCGGTTTTTAGCAAGGTATTCTCTGCAAGTACTGAAATAAGTGGTAACAGATAGTTTTGTGATAAGGTAAATTGTAACAAGCAAGAAGTAACAAAAGTAAATAAAGTGCATCAAGGTGGCCCAATCCTTTTTGTAGCAAAGGACAAGCCGGAACAAACTCTTATATAAGGAAAAGCGCTCCCGAGGACACATGGGAATATCGTCAAGCTAGTTTTCATCATGTTCATATGATTCACGTTCGATACTTTGATAATTTGATATGTGGGTGGACCGGTGCTTGGGTGCTGTTCTTACTTGAACAAGCATCCCACTTATGATTAACCTCTATTGCAAGCATCCGCAACTACAACAAAAGTATTAAGGTAAACCTAACCATAGCATGAAACATGTGGATCCAAATCAGCCCCTTACGAAGCAACGCATAAACTAGGGTTTAAGCTTCTGTCACTCTAGCAACCCATCATCTACTTATTACTTCCCAATGCCTTCCTCTAGGCCCAAATAATGGTGAAGTGTTATGTAGTCGACATTCACATAACACCACTAGAGGCTAGACAACATACATCTTATCAAAATATCGAACGAATACCAAATTCACATGACTACTAATAGCAAGACTTCTCCCTTGTCCTCAGGAACAAGCGTAATTACTCACAAAGCATATTCATGTTCATAATCAGAGGGGTAATAATATGCATATAGGATCTGAACATATGATCTTCCACCAAATAAACCAACTAACATCAACTATAAGGAGTAATCAACACTACTAGCAACCTAGTAGCACCAATCCCGGACTTTGAGACAAGAATTGGATACAAGAGATGAACTAGGGTTTGGAGATGAGATGGTGCTGGTGAAGATGTTGATGGAGATTGCCCTCTCCCGATGAGAGGAGCGTTGGTGATGACGATGGTGATGATTTCCCCCTCCCGGAGGGAAGTATCCCTGGCATAACAGCTCTGCCGGAGTTCTAGATTGGTTCCGCCAAGGTTCCGCCTCGTGGCGGCGGAGTCCCGTCCTGAAAAGTTCCTTCCTATTTTTTTCTGATCGAAAGACTTCATATAGGAGAAGATGGATGTCGGAGAGCCACCAGGGGGCCCACGAGGTAGGGGGCGCGCCCCTACCCTCGTGAGCAGGGTGTGGGCCCCTGGCCTTCATCATTGGCGAGGATTTTTCTTTATTTATTTTAAGATGTTCCGTGGAGTTTTAGGACTTTTGGAGTTGCGCAGAATAGGTCTCTAATATTTGCTCCTTTTCCAGCCCAGAATTCCAGCTGTCGGCATTCTCCCTCTTCATGTAAACCTTGTAAAATAAGATAGAATAGCCATAAGTATTGTGACATACAGTGAAATAACAGCCCATAATGCAATAAATATCGATATAAAAGCATGATGCAAAATGGATGTATCAGGGTCATGCCCGGCCTCGGAAGATCAACATGTCGCAGCCCCACCTAGGCACAACAAATAGGTCAGCATGCCGGTCTAAATCCTATGGTGCAGGGGTCTGGGTCCATCGCCCATTGCAGACCTGCACGTTGCGTGGGCGGCCGGAAACAAACCTAGCCTCCCTAATACATGAGCAGGCGTTCATGTCCAATCCGGCACGCGCCGCTTGGTCGCTGACGTCACGAAGGCTTCGACTGATACCACGACGTCGAGTGCCCATAACTGTTCCTGCATAGTTGGTTAGTGCGTATAGGCCAGTGGCCATACTCAGATCAAATACACAGTTCTCGTCAAGCGTGTTATTTTGAAATAACCGCGGACGCCGACCAGGGCCAGGCCCACCTCTCTCCTAGGCGGTCTCAACCTGCCCTGTCGCCCCGCCATAAATATCCACTCAGAGGGCCGTCGGGACAAACGTCCTTTTGGACCCAATCCGTGAATCACTCGCGGGTACTCTACGAGCCAACCCGACTTTAGTCACCACATGTATCATATAATATGTATAAGTATATACCCGTGATCACCTCTCAAGTGATCACGGCCCGATAGTATAGCACGGCATGCGGACAAGGATGTAGGGCCACTGATGATAAACTAGCATCCTATACTAAGCATTTAGGATTGCAGGTAAGGTATCAATCACTAGATCAACAATGATAGGCTATGCATCAGGATAGGATTAATGGAAAGCAATACACTACTCTAATGCAAGCAGTAGAGAGAAGAATAGGCGATATTTGGTGATCAAGGGGGGGCTTGCCTGGTTGCTCTGGCAAGTAGGGGTCGTCAACAACGTAGTCGGTCGGGGCACCAGTAGCGGCGTCAGTCTCGTAGTCTACCGGAGAGAAGAGGGGGAAGAAACAATGAGTACAATGCAAACAGATGCATATCGATGAATGACATGACAAGTAACGGTGCTAGGTGTGCCCTAACGCGGTATGAGGTGATACCGGTGAAGGGGGGAAACATCCGGGAAAATATCCCCGGTGTTTCGCGTTTTCGGACAGATGAATCGGAGGGGAAAGTTGTGTGTTCGCTATGCTAGGGATGCATGGCGGAAGAACGGGCTGCGTATTCGGATTCATCTCGTCGTCCTGAGCAACTTTCATGTACAAAGTTTTCCCATCCGAGCTACGGTTTATTTTATATTGATTTTAAAAGATTTAAAACAAAATTTGGATTTATTTAATTATTTTAATTCAACATTATCCGGAACAGTGTACGCCGACATCAGCATGACGTCAGCAGTTAACAGAGGTGTTGACTTAGTCAAACCGACATGTGGTCCCACTGTCATAGACTGTTGACTAATTAACCAAATTAATTACTTTATTTAATAGATTAGTTAGGTTAATTAGTGATTAGATTAATCTAATTATGGTTAATTAAGTTAATTAATTCTTTATTTTAATTAATTTTTATTAATTTTTATTATTTTTAGTTCTTTTTTAAAATGTTCTAGGTGGGCCCCGACTGGCATTGGGCCAGCGGCCCTAACGGGCACGGGCGCTAGCGGGCGTCGGGTCACGGGAGTCGCCCGAGCGACGCAGGAGACCAGCGAGGAGGCCGGAGTGGTGCCGGGCAGGGGACGACGAAGAGCGCGGCGCAGGCGGCGAGGGGAGCGGCGCGGCGCGCGGCCGGACGGGGAGGTGGAAGGCGGAGGCCATGGTAGAGCTGGGCGGCTGGGCACGACACGATGCAGCGAAGGAGAGGCCAGGGCAGCAGGGGGCTTCGGCGGCGGCCGTGGCCGGTGACGGCGAGCGTGAGGCACTGCCAGGAGGTAGGGAGGGCGTCGGGCGCGGGCCAGGCAGCGAGCGCACGCCGGCAAGCGCAGGGAGGCGGGGCTCGCAGCCAGGGCGCTGCATGGCGAAGGAGGCCGCGGCATCAGGCGCGGGGAGCACGAGCGCGCGCGCACGGCAGGGCGGTGCGGTGAGCGGGTGTGGGGCGCGGCGGTGGCGAAGCAGCACGAGGCTGGTAGCCATCAGGGACGACAACAGGCCACGGCGCGAACGACGGGCGCGCTCGGATCCGGCGAGGGAAGCAGAGGGGGAGAGGAGAGGGGCGATGCTCACTGGGCCCTGCAGGTGTGCGACAGTGAGCTTGAGGTGGCGACGGTGACGACGAAGACGAGGAAGCAGCGGCCGGCGAGGGGCGGTCGAGGACGGGGGGAGGTCAAGGCTGAGGTGAGGAGGAGGATGGCGACGGCGGGTAGGTCCGGCGAGGTCGTCCTCCAGGGGGCGTGGCGATGCGACGTCGACGAGGTGGCCGCAATGGTGCGGCGACTGGGTCGGGTCGCCCGATCCCGATCCAGTCGGGGGAAGAGTGGGAGGAGTGAGTGGGGGTCGTGGGGTTAGGGTTTGCAGGGGGGATAAGGGGGCGTGGATGGGCCGGTTGGGCCTGTCGGCAGCTGGGCCGGAGCCCAGTGGGGAGGGGTGGTTCTTTTATTCTGTTTTGTCTTTTTAGTTTAGTTAGGTTCTGCTTTTCTTTTTATTCAATTGTTTTGTTGTTTCCATCCACTATAAAATATCTATGCATTTTATAAAAATGTGTTTATTACACCATATTTACATATGCAAAACATGGCACCGCCCGAACATTTTTGTTTTAACTTTTGAAAAGTTTGATGTTTGACATTATTTAAATTTTTGAATTTGAAAAGTTTTTGATCCAACGCGAGATTAGCAACAGTAACCGGGGTGACGTGGCACCGTTAACGTGGGACTAGTGTAGCATGATTATCCGGGCGTTACAAATCTCGTACACTACAAGAAATCTCGTCCCGAGATTTAAGGAGGTAGAGGGAAACAGTGCGGGGTATTCATCACGTAGGTGGTCCTCGCGTTCCCAAGTGGCTTCTTCTTCAGAGTGATGCGACCACTGGACTTTGAGGAATTTGACCGCCTTCTGACGTGTGCGGCGTTCAGCTTGGTCAAGAATGTGGACCGGATGCTCTTTATAGAAGAGGTCCTGTTGCAATTCAAGCACTTCATGATCCACTGCTCGGATTGGGTCCTTGAAGCAATGACGGAGCTGTGACACGTGGAACACATTGTGAACCTGAGAAAGGGTTGACGGAAGCTCCAATTGATATGCCAGTTTTCCACGCCTTTCAAGAATAGTGAAGGGACCGATATAGCGAGGAGCTAGCTTGCCCTTGATGCCGAAGAGGTGAGCACCCTTCATTGGTGTAACTCGAAGATAAGCCTTCTCGCCAGGTTGATAGACCATGTCTTTGTGATGACGGTCATACTGACTTTTCTGACGTGACTGAGCAGTCTTGAGATTCTCACAAATAATGTGGACTTGTTCTTCGGCATGTTGGATAATATCTGGACCGAAGAGTGGACGTTCCCTAGTTTCTGACCAGTTCAGAGGGGTTCGATACTTTCGTCCATATAACACTTCGAAGGGGGCCATCTTCAGACTAGCTTGATAGTTATTATTATAAGAGAACTCGACATATGGAAGAGATTCCTCCCATTTCTTGCCGAAGGAAATTACACAAGCTCGAAGCATGTCCTCGAGAACTTGGTTGACACGTTCAACTTGTCCTTGCGACTGAGGATGAAACACAGTACTGAACGACAGATGAGTTCCCATAGCTTCTTGGAAACTAGCCCAAAAATCTTGAGGTGAACAAGCTGCCACGGCTTGAACTAATAACAAGTGGAATACCGTGAAGTGAAACAATCCTGGACATGTAGAGAGTTGCAAGCTGACTAGCAGTGATTGTTTCTTTGACCGCCAGAAAATGTGCAACTTTAGAAAGCCGGTCAATGACGACAAGAATAACATCATTACCTTTCTGCGATTTGGGAAATCCAGTGACGAAGTCCATTTCAACATAGTCCCATTTCCATTCAGGAATAGAGATAGGTTGTAGAGTTCCAGCAGGCCTTTGATGCTATGCCTTGATACGACGGCAAACGTCACACTCAGCAACATAACAAGCAATGTCTTGCTTCATATTAGACCACCAGAATCTCTAACGGATGTCTTGGTACATCTTAGTACTACCAGGATGGATAGATAGAGGCGTATCATGAGCTTCTTTCATAACCTCCTGTGTCATATCATGGTTTTTCTCTGAACATGGCACCACTAGGCGGCCCTTCAAGTACAAGGTGCCATCATCAGCAATAGTGAAGAAGGACGGCTTGCCTTCTTTGAGGTAGCGATTAATCTTGTGGGCTTGAGAGTCATATCCCTGAATTCTCTTGATGGAGTCCAAGATATCTGGTTCGACAACCAGGGTATGGAGGAAACCCTGGGAAACAACATGGAGGTTCATCTTGCGAAACTCCTTAGGAGGGGGAGCGAGTGCAGCAGGGGGAACAATATGGAGGTTCAGCTTTCTGAATTCTTCAACAAGCGAGGGCTGAACTTTGTGAACCTGGAGGTGGTTGCAGTAAGACTTGTGGCTCAAGGCATCAACCATTACTTTAGCCTTGCCTGGGGTATAGGATATACCCATGTCAAAGTCTGCAACAGTCTCCATCCATCTCTGTTGACAGAGGTTCAGGTATGGCTGAGTAAACAGATAGTTTAGACTTTGGTGGTCGGTGAAGATCTCGCAACGCTTACCGAGAAGGTAATGTCGCCACTGCTTTAGTGCATGAATGACAGCGGCAAGCTCGAGGCCTTTAACTAGGTAGTTCTCTTTGGGATATCCTCTTCACGAACACGGATCTGGTGGTAACCCAACCTCAAATCGAATTTGGAGAACACTGATGAACCAGCCAGTTGATCATAAAGATCATTGATCTGAGGGAGGGGATATTTGTTCTGAATAGTGGCTTGGTTAATAGGTCGGTAGTCTTGGACTAATCGATTCGTCCCATCCTTCTTCTTAACAAAGAGAGAAGGTGCTCCCCAAGGAGAGCAACTAGGGCGAATGAAACCTTTGCAAAGAGATTTGTCGATTTCCTCCTTAAGCTCAATGAGTTCATGCGGCGGCATCTTGTAGGGTCGTTTGGCTATAGGACTGGTGCCTGGTTTCAAGTCGATGATGAATTCGACAGCTCTAGCAGGGGGAATCCCTGGAAGTTCTTCCGGGAAGATATCTTGGAATTCGCGAATGACGGGAATGTTTTCAATGCTCTCGAGTGGTGCAGCGTTCAATGCATTCAAGGCATAAAGCCGTGCCTCAGCATTCTGAACTAGATGAGCTTGGCAAGTAATTATTTCATCAAAAGGGTGTAGCAGATGGACGGTCTTAGTGGCACAAACTATAGAAGCAGTATGCGCTTTCAACCAAACCTTTCCCAGAATGAGTTCAATGCTACAGGACTTCAGTACGATGGGAGAGACAACGAATTCCAGTCCTTCAATTTCAACGGGGATGTCGTTGCAAATCATGGAGGTCCGACATTGGCCCACGGGAGTGTCCACTAGTAGCGAAGTGTTCATGTCCTCACATTTAATGTCGTGCAAGCATGCAAAATCTTCTAACAGGAATGAATGCGATGCACCTGTATCAAATAAAACGGATGCTGGTACTGAATTTACGAGGAGTGTACCCATCGTAGTAGCAGGATGGTCTTGAGCTTCATTGAGATCAATGTGGTTGGCATGAACACAACCATAAGACTTGGCATTGTTGTGGCGGGGCTGGTTGCTTCCACAGCCAGCTGCAGGGAGGGCCAGTTGATTCTGGTTATGGTTGCATTCCCTAGCACGGTGTCCTGGTTGACGACACCTGAAGCACACACCATTATTGGGAGCGGGAGCAGGAGCTCGGGGTGGTGGAGCTGGAAGCCTTGGCTGCCTAGTTGGTGGGGGAGGCAGATGCGGTACAACATAGGACTGTTGGGGAACGTAGTAATTTCAAAAAAAATCCTACGCACACACATGATCATGGTGATGTATAACAAAGAGAGGGGAGAGTGTGTCTATGTACCCTCGTAGACCGAATGCGGAAGCGTTAGCACAACGCGGTTGATGTAGTCGTACGTCTTCACGATATGACCGATCCAAGTACCGAACGCACGGCACCTCCGAGTTCTGCACACGTTCAATGCGATGATGTCCCACGAGCTCCGATCCAGCAAAGCTTCACAGGAGAGTTTCGTCAGCACGACGGTGTGGTGACGGTGATGATGATGCTACCGACGCAGGGCTTTGCCTAAGCACCGCTACGATATGATCGAGGTGGATTATGGTGGAGGGGGTTACCGCACACGGCTAAGAGATCAATGATCAATTGTTGTGTCTCCAAGGGGTGCCCCCTCCCCGTATATAAAGGAGTGGAGGAGGGGGAGGGCCGGCCCTCTCTAGGCGCGCCCTAGGGGAGTAGGATTCCCCCTTTCCTAGTAGAACTAGGAGCCCTTCCAAGTAGTAGGAGTAGGAGAGAAGGAAAGGGAAAGAGAAGAGAAGGAAGGAGGGGGCGCAGCCCCTCCCCCTAGTCCAATTCGGACTAAGCATTGGGGGCCGCGCAGCCTCTCCTCTCTCTTTCCCCTAAAGCCCAATAAGGCCGATATACTCCCCGGCGAATTCCCGTAACTCTCCGGTACTCCAAAAAATACCCGAATCACTCGGAACCTTTCCGATGTCGGAATATAGTCGTCCAATATATCGATCTTTACGTCTCGACCATTTCGAGACTCCTCGTGATGTCCCTGATCTCATATGGGACTCTGAACTACCTTCGGTACATCAAAACACATAAACTCATAATACAAATCGTCACCGAACATTAAGCGTGCGGACCCTACGGGTTCGAGAACTATGTAGACATGAACGAGACACGTCTCCGGTCAATAACCAATAGCGAAACCTGGATGCTCATATTGGCTCCTACATATTCTACGAAGATCTTTATCGGTCAAACCGCATAACAACATACGTTGTTCCCTTTGTCATCGGTATGTTACTTGCCCGAGATTCGATCGTCGGTATCTCAATACCTAGTTCAGTCTCGTTACTGGCAAGTCTCTTTACTCATTCAGTAATACATCATCCCGCAACTAACTTATTAGTTATAATGATTGCAAGGCTTATAGTGATGTGCATTACCGATTGGGGCCAGGGATACCTCTCCGACAATCGAGTGACAAATCCTAATCTCAAAATACGCCAATTCAACAAGTACCTTCGAAGACACCTTAGAGCACCTTTATAATCACCCAGTTACGTTGTCATGTTTGGTAGCACACAAAGTGTTCCTCCAGTAAACGGGAGTTGCATAATCTCATAGTCATAGGAACATGTATAAGTCATGAAGAAAGCAGTAGCAACAAACTAAATGATCATTGTGCTAAGCTAAAGGAATGGGTCAAATCAATCACATCATTATCCTAATGATGTGATCCCGTTAATCAAATGACAACTCATGTCTATGGCTAGGAAACATAACCATCTTTGATCAATGAGCTAGTCAAGTAGAGGCATACTAGTGACACTCTGTTTGTCTATGTATTCACACATGTATCATGTTTCCGGTTAATACAATTCTAGCATGAATAATAAACATTTATCACGATATAAGGAAATAAATAATAACTTTATTATTTCCTCTAGGTCATATTTCCTTTAGTCTCCCACTTTCACTAGAGTCAATAATCTAGTTCACATTGTCATGTGATTTAACACCAATAGTTCACATCTTTATGTGATTAGTTCACATCTCCATGTGACTAACACCCAATGGGTTTACTAGAGTCAATAATCTAGTTCACATCTCTATGTGATTAACACCCAAAGAGTGATCATGTTTTGCTTGTGAGAGAAATTTAGTCAACGAGTCTGCCACATTCAAAGCCGTATGTATTTTGCAATTTCTATGTCCACAATGCTCTGCATGGAGCTACTCTAGCTAATTGCTCCACTTTCAATATGTATCCAGATCGAGACTTAGAGTCATGTAGATCGATGTAAAAATCTTGCATCGATGTAACTCTTTATGATGAACTCTTTTTATCACCTCCATAACCGAGAAATATTTCCTTGGTACTCTAAGGATAATTTTGACTGCTGTCCAATGATCTACTCCTAGTTCACTATTGTACTCCCTTGCCAGAATCATGCTAAGGTATACAATAGGACTGATAAACAGCATAGCATACTTTATAGAACCTATGACTGAGGCATATGGAATGACTTTTCATTCTCTTTCTATTTTCTGCCGTGGTTGGGTTTTGAGTCTTTACTCAACTTCACACCTTGCAACACAGGCAAGAACCCTTTCTTTGCCTGATCCATTTTGAACTTCTTCAAAACTTTGTCAAGGTATGTGCTTTGTGAAAGTCCAATTAAGTGTCTTGATCTATCTCTAAAGATCTTGATGCCCAATATGTAAGTAGCTTCACCGAGGTCTTTCATTGAAAAACTCTTATTCAAGTATCCTATTATGCTATCCAGAAATTCTATATCATTTCCAATCAACAATATGTCATCCACATATAATATTAGAAATGCTATAGAGCTCCCACTCACTTTCTTGTAAATACAGGCTTCTCCAAAAGTCTGTATAAAACCATATGCTTTGATCACTTTATCAAAGCATATATTCCAACTCCGAGATGCTTGCACCAGTCCATAGATGGATCGCTGGAGCTTGCTCACTTTGTCAGCACCTTTAGGATCAACAAAACCTTCTAGTTGCATCATATATAACTCTTCTTTTAAAACATCCATGAAGGAATATAGTTTTGACATCCATTTGCCAGATTTCATAAAATGCGGCAACTGCTAACATCATCTGGACAGACTTTTAAGCATCGATACGAGTGAGAAAATCTCATCGTAGTGAACACCTTGAACTTGTCGGAAACATTTTGCGACAATTCGAGCTTTGTAGATAGTAACACTACTATTAACATCCGTCTTCCTCTTGAAGATCCATTTATTCTTAATGACTCACTGATCATCGGGCAAAGTCCATACTTTGTTCTCATACATGGATCTCATCTCAGATTTGATGGCCTCAAGCCATTTCGCGGAATCTGGGCTCATCATCGCTTCCTCATAGTTCGTAGGTTCGTCGTGGTCAAGTAACATGACATCCAGAACAGGATTACCGTACCACTCTGGTGCGGATCTCACTCTGGTTGACCTATGAGGTTCGGTAGTAACTTGATTTGAAGTTACATGATCATCATCATTAGCTTCCTCACTAATTGGTGTAGGAGTCACATGAATAGATTTTTGTGATGAACTACTTTCCAATAAGGGAGCAGGTATAGTTACCTCATCAAGTTCTACTTTCCTCCCACTCACTTATTTCGAGAGAAACTCCTTCTCTAGAAAGGATCCATTCTTAGCAAAAAATGTATTGCCTTCGGGTCTATGATAGAAGGTGTACCCAACTATCTCCTTTGGGTATCCTATGAAGACACATTTCTCCGATCTGGGTTTGAGCTTATCAGGGTGAAACATTTTCACATAAGCATCGCAATCCCAAACTTTAAGAAATGACAACTTTAGTTTCTTGCCAAACCATAGTTCATATGGCATCGTCTCAACAGATTTAGATGGTGCCCTATTTAACGTGAATGCAGCTGTATCTAATGCATAACCCCAATATTATAGTGATAAATCGGTAAGAGACATCATAGATCGCACCATATCTAATAAAGTATGGTTATGACGTTCGGACACACCATTATGCTGTGGTGTTCCAGGTGGCGTGAGTTGCGAAACTATTCCGCATTGTTTCAATTGAATACCAAACTCGTAACTCAAATATTCTCCTCCACGATCAGATCGTAGAAACTTTATTTTCTTGTTATGATGATTTTCCACTTCACTCTGATATTCTTTGAACTTTTCAAATGTTTTAGACTTATTTTTCATTGAGTAGATATACCCATATTTTCTCTAATCATCTGTGAAGGTGAGAAAAATAATGATACCTGTCACGAGCCTCAACACTCATCGGATTGCATACATCAGTATGTATTATTTCCAACAAGTCTGTTGCTCGCTCCATTGTTCCGGAGAACGGAGTCTTAGTCATCTTGCCTATGAGGCATGGTTCGCAACCATCAACTGATTCATAATCAAGTGATTCCAAAATCCCATCAGCATGGATTTTCTTCATGCGATTACACCAATATGACCTAAACGGTGGTGCCAAAAATAAGTTGCACTATCATTATTAACTTTGCATCTTTTGTCTTCAATATTATAAATATGTGTATCACTACGATCGAGATTCAATAAACCATTCACCTTGGGTGTGTGACCACAGAAGGTTTTATTCTTGTAAACAGAATACCAATTATTCTTTGACTTAAATGAATAACCGTATTGCAATAAACATGATCTAATCATATTATGCTCAACGCAAACACCAAATAACATTTATTTTAGGTTCAACACTAATCCCGAAAGTATAGGGAGTGTGCGATGATGATCATATCAATCTTGGAACCACTTCCAACACACATCGTCACTTCACCCTTAACCAGTCTCTGTTCATTCTACAACTCCCGTTTCGAGTTACTAATCTCAGCAGCTGAACTAGTATCAAATACTGAGGGGTTGCTATAAACACTAGTAAAGTACACATCAATAACATGTATATCAAATATACCTTTGTTCAGTTTGCAATCCTTCTTATCCGCCAAATACTTGGGGCAGTTCTGCTTCCAGTGACCGGTCCCTTTGTAGTATAAGCACTTAGTCTCAGGTTTAGGTCTAGACTTGGGCTTCTTCACTTGAGCAGCAACTTGCTTGCCGTTCTTCTTGAAGTTCCCCTTCTTCCCTTTGCCCTGTTCTTGAAACTAGTGGTCTTGTCAACCATCAACACTTGATGCTTTTCTTGATTTCTACCTTCGTCGATTTCGGCATCACGAAGAGCTTGGGAATCGTTTCCGTTATCCCTTGCATATTGTAGTTTATCACGAAGTTCCAGTAACTTGGTGATAGTGACTAGAGAACTCTGTCAATCACTATCTTATCTGGAAGATTAACTCCCACTTGATTCAAGTGATTGTAGTACTCAGACATTCTAAGCACTTGCTCACTAGCTGAGCTATTCTCCCCCATCTTGTAGGCAAAGTACTTGTCAGAGGTCTCATACCTCTCGACTCGGGCATGAGTCTGAAATACCAATTTCAACTCTTAGAACATCTTATATGTTTCGTGGCGTTCAAAACGTTTTTGACGTCCTGGTTCTAAGCCGTAAAGCATGGTGCACTAAACTATCAAGTAGTCATCATACCGAGCTTTGTCAAACGTTCATAACGTCTGTATCTGCTTCTGCAATAGGTCCGTCACCTAGCGGTGCATCAAGGACATAATACTTCTGTGCAGCAATGAGGATAACCCTTAGATCACGGAGCTAGTCCGCATCATTGCTACTAACATCTTTCAACTCATTTTTCTCTAGAAACATATCAAAAATAAACGGGGAGCTAAATCACAAGCTATTGATCTACAACATAGATATGCAAATACTATCAAGACTAAGTTCATGATAAATTAAAGTTCAATTAATCATATTACTTAAGAACTCCCACTTAGATAGACATCCCTCCAGTCATCTAAATGATCACGTGATCCAAATCAACTAAACCATGTCCGATCATCACGTGAGATGGAGTAGTTTTCAATGGTGAACATCATTATGTTGATCATATCTACTATATGATTCACGCTCGACCTTTCGGTCTCAGTGTTCCGAGGTCATATCTGCATATGCTAGGCCCGTCAAGTTTAACCCGAGTATTCTGCGTGTGCAAAACTAGCTTGCACCCATTGTAGATGAACGTAGAGCTTATCACACCCGATCATCACATGGTGTCTCGGCACGACGAACTTTGGCAACGGTGCATACTCAGGGAGAACACTTTTATCTTGAAATTTAGTGAGAGATCATCTTATAATGCTACCGTCAATCAAAGCAAAATAAGATGCATAAAAGATAAACATCACATGCAATCCAAATATGTGACATGATATGGCCATCATCATCTTGTGCTTTTGATCTCCATCTCCAAAGTACTTTCATGATCTCCATTGTTACCGGCATGATACCATGATCTTCATCACATCGATCTTTTATCAACGTGTCGTCACATGGTCGTCTCACCAGCTATTGCTTTTGCAACTATTGCTATCGCATAGCGATAAAGTAAAGCGATTACATGGCACTTGCATCTTATGCAATAAAGAGACAACCATAAGGCTTCTGCCAGTTGCGGATAACTTCAACAAAACATGATCATCTCATACAACAACTTATATCTCATCACATCTTGACCATATCACATCACAACATGCCCTGCAAAAACAAGTTAGACGTCCTCTATTTTGTTGTTGCAATTTTTACATGGCTGCTACGGGTTGAGCAAGAACCATTCTTACCTACGCATCAAAAACCACAACGATAGTTCGTCAAGTTAGTGCTGTTTTAACCTTCTCAAGGACCGGGCGTAGCCACACTCGGTTCAACTAAAGTTGGAGAAACTGACACCCGCCAGCCACCTGTGTGCGAAGCACGTCGGTAGAACCAGTTTCGCGTAAGCGTACGCGTAATGTCGGTCCGGGCCGCTTCATCCAACAATACCGCCGAACATAAGTGTGACATGCTGGTAAGCAGTATGTCTTGTATCGCCCAGAACTCACTTGTGTTCTACTCGTGCATATAACATCTACGCATAAAACCTGGCTCGGATGCCACTGTTGGGGAACATAGTAATTTCAAAAAAATTCCTACGCACACACAGGATCATGGTGATGTATAGCAACGAGAGGGGAGAGTGTGTCTACGTACCCTCGTAGACCGAATGCGGAAGCGTTAGCACAACACGGTTGATGTAGTCGTACGTCTTCACGATATGACCGATCCAAGTACCGAACGCACGGCACCTCCGAGTTCTGCACACATTCAACTCGATGACGTCCCGCGAGCTCCGATCCAGCAAAGCTTCACAGGAGAGTTCCGTCAGCACGACGGTGTGGTGATGGTGATGACGATGCTACCGACGCAGTTCTTTGCCTAAGCACCGCTACGATATGATCGAGGTGGATTATGGTGGAGGGGGGCACCGCACACGGCTAAGAGATCAATGATCAATTGTTGTGTCTCCAAGGGGTGCCCCCCTCCCCG